>NC_092054.1:59807603-60088641 GCF_003086295.3 Arachis hypogaea
CCACTATTTTATGGTTTATATTGTGTTTAATTGTGTGGTTTTGTCATGATCCTTGCCCACTTATTCATCAATTTAGCATGCATTTAGATTTCCTTCCTAAATTCAGTACATGTTTGAAAATTGCTTCCCAAAGACTTTAATTATTTACTTTTAATTCTCCTTTATTCCATTCGATGCCGTGATCTATGTGTCAAGTGTTTCAGGCCTTATAGGGCATGAATAGATGGAGATTGGAGAGGAAGCTAGCAAAAATGGAAGGAACACAAGAATTTGAGGAGAAACCAGCGAGAAGTGACGCGATCGCATGGCTCACGCGACCGCGCGAAGGAGCACAAATCGCAGTGACGCGGCCGCATGGCTTGCGCAGCCGCGGATTGGAAAGCGCAAGCGACACGGTAGCGTGGACGACGCGAACGCGTGGAGAGGAAAAAGCGCAAGCGACGCGTCCGCATGGATGACGCGATCGCGTGACATGTGCGATCTGCATAATCTGCAGAATTCTACGGGGAATTTGGACCTTATTTCGGCCCAGTTTTCGGCCCGGAACAGCAGACTAGAGTCAGAGAATATGCAGAAACAACAGACACATTCATTCAGTAGTTTTAGATCTAGTTTTTTCACTCTCTTAGGTTTTTCATTCTCTCTAGTTTTTAGGATTTTAATTTTTAATTGATCTTAGCATTGGAACATTGAGAAGAGTTATTTCCTCATCAAGACTTCATCATTCTAGTTTGTTCTCTTAACTTGGTTTTATTCTTCCATGTTCTTTGTTATGTTCAATTTTGTCATTCAGATACTTTTATGATTAATTAATGCAAGGATTATTTCTCTTTAATTCAATTTCAATTCCAATAATCATGTCTTCTCTTAATTCCCTTTTATGTGCCATGGATTCTTTATTTACAATGCGTGAGTAGTTTCATTACTTGATAGGGAGTTGATTAAAGGAATTCTTGAGTTGGAAGGATTGAAGGAGAAATTTATAGTTGGGTTAAATGTTGGATTGCTATCCTGTCACCAACACCAATCCCTTTGAACTAAGTGGGTTGTAACTCGTGAATAGATCTAGCAATCCAACTTGTTTGACTTTTCCTTACCTAGTAAAGGATAACCAAACAGAGTAACCGTTAATTATAAATCAATCTTAAAAATCACTCCATCAATGATAGAGATTCTAACTAATCAATTCCAGTCAAGGCTTTTATTTATATTATTTAAAATTCCTCATTTTAAATTCCAATTTACTTAGCTCAACTTCTTGAACATTTGATTAATAAAATAGCACACTTTTCTGCAACTCGTTGGGAGACGACCTGGGACTTAAAACTCCCAGTAATTTTAATTTAAACTCTCTGTGACATATTTCTAAATTGATAGGCAGATTTTCGGTGAGTTAAGAACTATACTCGCAACGTAACCATTTTAATAAATTTTTAATTCACCAGCTTCTGCTTCCCATCAATTTTTGGCGCCGTTGCCGGGGAGTTGCAATAGAGTGCAAATTTTATTAATTAGAATTTATTTATTTGCATTTTATTTAATTTTGCTACTATGAGCTGCATGTTCCTTCCGTCAAATGACGCGTTCACTTCCTGATCCGCGCTTGCTAATATTCGATCCTGAAATTGAAAGGACAATTTCACGAATAAGGCGAGAACAGCGTAGGTTAGCCCGCTCTGAGGGCGGATCTGAAAGTGAATTTGAGGAAGAAACCAGCCCCCGTTCTACTGATTCGGTTGTTTTACGCGCAGAAAACATGGCAGCTAGAAGAGTTACCATTCAAGAGGAAGGAGCCCTGATTTTACAATGCAACCGTTTCAAGCGCATCATCCAGCGGTAGCTATAGATTTTGAAATAAAGACCGCACTGCTAAATTTGATGCCCAAGTTTCATGGCCTACCTGCTCAAGAGCCTATCAAGCACTTGAGAGATTTCCAGGCAGCCTGTTCTACTGTCAGGCGTGATGGCACTGATGAAACTTCAATCCTGCTGAAAGCTTTCCCGTTCTCTCTTGAAGGAAAAGCAAGAGAGTGGTACTACACTCAACCTCTAGCAAATGTATCCAACTGGGATACACTCAGAAAGGAGTTTCTGGAGAAATTCTTTCCATCTGAAGTTACTGATAAACTGAGGAAGGATATCTCTACAATTGTTCAGGACGACAATGAGACTCTCTTTGAATACTGGGAGCGCTTCAATAATCTTCTGGAAGCATGCCCCCACCACATGATTGACAAGATCGTGCTACTCAGCTATATCACACAAGGTATGAGACCCCAAGATAAGACCACATTGAAAAGTGCCAGCAATGGGTCTATGAAGAAGTACAAGACCACTGATGAAGCTTGGCAATTGATTAGTGATTTAGCTGAATCTACTCGGAACCACAGACAGAAGCAAGGCCGTTCAAAAGCCGTTGCAGAAGTATCTTTTGGCATAGAGATTGCTGCTCTAAATCGAAGCATCTGTGAGATGACCAACCTGCTGAAGCAAATGCAGTTGAGTCAACAAGCTCAGCAAACTCAACCGCAGCAAAACCAACAACTAGTTCCACAAAGAATTTGCAGAATTGTGCTGATTACAGCCATTACACTGATGAATGCCCGCAGCTCCAACAAGAAGACAACATGGTGGCATCCACTCACAACTTCTATGACCGCCCCAACCAAGGGTACAATCAAAGTGGAAATAATAACCATGGATGGCAGGACAATTCAAACCAGAATTGGAGAGACAACAATAATAGGGAGGTAGAGATAACCAGGGAAATCAGAGGTGGAATAATAACAATAACAGGCAGCAAAATCAACCTTACTGAGCACCTCACCTGAGGCAAAACCAAGGACCACCGAACAATCAGCAGCAAACCTCTCAGTTTATTCATTCTTCTGTATCTTCTAATGAAGATTTATTACAAGCTTTTGAGAAAAGACAACTGGCCATGGAAAATACCATCGTGAACAATATTAACGCCAGTCTGAATGGTTTCACCTCTACTCTACAAGCTTTATTGACACAACTTGGTTCAGCACAAAATTCTAGTAACCAACCTTCAAGCACCACTGGAATCCCCTCTCAACCATTACCCAATCCGAAAGGAGGCATTAATGCCATCACCCTGAGGTCCGGAACCACACTGCAGGAGAGGAATCAGGAGGAACCAAGCTCACCAAAATACGCCTCAGCTGAAGAGGTGGTAGAAATCGAAGATGTTGAAGAGGAAGAAGACATACAGGACATAGCTGAAGAAGAGATAGCTCAACCACAGGAAGAAGCACAAAAAGGCGCAGGCACCACAGAAAACACTACTCCCATTCCATTTCCACAACTTGCAAAGAAGCCCAGGAAGCAGCTGGAACCTGATCCTAAAATGGTAGAAATATTCAAAAATGTTGAGGTAACTGTTCCCCTTTTCGATGTTATTCGGCAGGTACCTAAATATGCAAAGTTTCTAAAAGACTTATGTATCCATAAAGACAAAATTAATGAATTAGAAACTATTCCTTTAGGTAGTTCTATATCTGCTTTAATAGGAGGATTACCTGAAAAATGTAGTGATCCAGGTCCTTGCATAGTTAGTTGTACTATTGGTGGTATAGTAATTTATGATTGCATGTGTGATTTAGGAGCATGTGTCAGTATAATGCCTTTGTCTATATATGATGTTTTAAGGCTCCCTCCCTTAAAAAGGTCGGCAGCTCGTTTTGTGTTAGCAGATAAAAGCATTATTACAGTGGCTGGAGTTGCTGAAGATGTTTTGGTGAACATTAAAGGGCTCACATTTCCCACTAATTTTATATCTTGGAGATGCCCCATAATGATTCAGATAAACCATCATCAATCCTACTTGAAAGACCATTCCTGAAGACATCAAAATTCAAATTGGATGCTTTTTCAGGAACATACTCCTTTGAAATAGATGGCCGCATAGGGATCTTCAATCTGAATGGAGTCATTGACAACCCCCCAGAAGATCGTTCTATCTTCCAGTGTGATGTCATAGACGAGAGTGTGGCTGAAGTTCAAAAAGAAGAGTTTGAAGAGAGGCACACTGGACAAGATCCAAGTGTGGGGACCCTCTTAACTGACAATGAGGACACTTCGCCATTTTTGCAAGCCCCAGATAATCCAGAGCCTACCCATGATCAAAAGTCAGAATTGAAACCTCTCCTTCCACATCTCAAATATGCTTACCTTGAGGATGAGCAGAAGCTTCCGGTTATTAGTGCAAGAGAACTGACTTCTCAACAAGAAGAGCAGTTACTTGATGTGCTGAGAAAGCATAAGAAAGCAATTGGGTAGAGTTTGGCAGACATAGTGGGAATCGACCCTCAAGTATGTGAGCATAGAATATTTTTAGAAGAGGGAGCAAGACCTGTCCGTCAACCCCAGAGAAGATTGAATCCCACCATCTTAGAAGTTGTCAAAAAGGAAATGACCAGATTATTGGAAGCCGGTATCATATATCCCATTTCAGACAGTGAATGGGTAAGCCCAGTACAAGTGGTGCCCAAGAAGTCCGGAGTCACTACCGTGAAGAATGAGCATGGAGAGCTCATAGCAACTAGAGTTCAGAATGCTTGGAGAGTCTGCATTGATTACAGGCGTCTCAACCAAGCTACCCGTAAGGATCACTACCCACTTCCATTCATTGATCAAATGCTGGATCGCCTGTCAGGTAAATAACATTATTGCTTTCTAGATGGTTACACAGGTTATTTCCAAATTCATATAGCTCCTGAGGATCAGGAAAAGACTACTTTTACATATCCTTTTGGGACCTATGCTTATAAGAGAATGCCTTTTGGCTTGTGCAATGCACCAGCTACTTTCCAAAGGTGCATGATGAGCCTTTTCTCTGATCTTATTGAGGACTGTATGGAAGTTTTTATGGACGATTTCAGCGTTTATGGTGATTCTTTTAACCTTTGCTTAGATGGATTATCTAGAGTATTAGATAGATGTGTTGATACAAACCTTGTATTGAATTTCGAAAAATGCCACTTTATGGTAAAGCAAGGGATTGTATTAGGACATGTGGTATCTAATAATGGCATTCTGTAGACCCAGCAAAGGTGAATGTTATTTCTAGTTTACCTTACCCCTCTTCTGTGAAGGAAGTCTGTTCGTTCCTTGGCCATGCAGGTTTCTACAGGAGATTTATTAAGGACTTTAGTAAGGTGGCACTTCCCTTATCCAGATTACTACAGAAGGACATTGAGTTCGAGTTCAGTGAAGATTGCAAACAAGCATTTGATAAGCTGAAGACTGCTCTAACTCAAGCCCCAATTGTGAGAGGACCCAACTGGAGCCAGCCGTTTGAAATCATGTGCGACGCTTCCAACCATGCGGTAGGAGCAGCGCTGGCTCAGCGTGAAGGTAAGGATCCTTTTGTTATTGCCTATGTGTCTAAGACTTTAGACACTGCCCAGTCCAATTATACTACTACTGAGAAAAAGCTACTTGCTATTGTTTTTGCTCTGGATAAATTCCGAGCTTATTTACTTGGTACTAGAGTAGTAGTGTATTCGGACCATGCAGCTCTAAAGTATTTATTAGCTAAAAAGGAATCCAAACCAAGACTTATACGTTGGATACTGCTGTTACAAGAATTTGATTTAGAAATAAAGGATAGGAGTGGTAATCAAAATTTAGTAGCGGACCACTTGAGTCGCCTTGAACATATTAAGGATGATTCTACTCCTATAGATGATAATTTTCTTTTTGACAACCTGCAAGCAGTATCTGAGGTAGTCCCTTGGTACGCACCTGTTGCTAATTATTTAGTTAGCCGCACATTTCCTCCACATTTCTCTAAACATCAAAGAGACAAGCTGAAAAGCGAGTCTAAATATTATATATGGGATGACCCATATTTATGGAGATGTGGCGCTGACCAGATAATTAGATGATGTGTACCTCAATCAGAATTCCAGTCCATTTTAGAGGCATGTAACTCATCTGAGAGTGGAGGACACTTTGGCCCTCAAAGAACAGCTAGAAAGATCTTTGACTGCGGATTCTGGTGGCCTACTCTTTTTAGAGATGCTGCTGAGTTTTGTAATTCTTGTCACCCATGCCAGAAATTTGGTAACATATCCAAGAGGGATGAGATGCCTCAACAATATATGCTTTTCTGTGAAATTTTTTATGTCTGGGGTATTGACTTCATGGGTCCATTTCCAAATTCTAGTGGATATTTTTACATTTTGTTAGCTGTGGATTATGTTTCCAAATGGGTGGAAGCAATTCCTACCCGCACTGATGATGCTAACATTGTTGTTTCCTTTGTGAGAAACCATATTATATGCCGCTTTGGATCACCACGAGCGATCGTGAGTGATCAAGGCACCCATTTTTGTAACAGGAGACTAACAGGATTGATGAAGAAGCATGGGATAATTCATAAAGTTGCAACAGCTTACCATCCCCAAACTAATGGGCAAGCCCAGGTGTCAAACAGAGAAATTAAACGTATCCAGCAGAAGATAGTAAAGCCTTATAGAAAAGACTGGAGTACCAGACTACAAGATGCACTGTGGGCATATAGAACAGCATACAAGACACCCATTAGGATGAGTCCCTTTCGCTTAGTTTACGGAAAAGCTTGCCATCTTCCAGTTGAAATCGAACATAGAGCCTTCTGGGCAGTTAAAGAGTGCAACATGGAAATTGAGAAAGCCGGAACTGAAAGAAAGTTGCAACTACAGGAACTGGAGGACCTTCGCCTAGAAGCTTATGAGAACTCCAGAATATACAAGGAAAAAATGAAAGCTGTGCATGATCAAAACATCAAGAAGAGAGAGTTCCAACCTGGAGATTTTGTTCTCCTTTACAAATCTCGACTGAGGCTCATGCCCGGTAAGTTGAGATCAAAATGGGAAGGTCCATACAGAATAGAGAAGGCTGAACCGTACGGAGTTTATCACCTAAGTCATCCTTCAAGTTCTGAACTTATTAAGGTTAATGGACACCGCCTAAAGCTATACAATGGTGAGAAGGTGCAGAAAAATAAGGAGCTTGAGATCTTCCACTTGGAAGATCCCCACATAGCAGCAGATTGAGCTAGTAGAGCGTCTAACTTACGGACGTAAAACCAAAGTGCTTGGTGGGAGACAACCCACCACGGTATGATCGTTCCTTTCTTCACTTTTAGTTTTTCTTCTTTAATAACTCTTCTCTTTATTAGTGCTTCCGTGCTCTTTCAATTACATGTCTTTATCTTTCCTAAAAAAAAATTAAAATTTCGCCGCGCGACGCGATTACACCAGCGACACGTCCGCGTGGCAGGAGGAGTAAAGAAAAATAAAAATGAACAGAAAGTTATGCAGGAGGAGCGCTGGAGTCGTGCCAATGGCACAAATTACTCCACGCGACCGCGTCGCTTGGACATCATGGCCTCCCACGCGACCGCGTGCCTCACGCGGCAGCGTTCCCTGCATTTTCGACGTAAAAGGGTGCACAATGCTATATTGTGCGAGAGTGGTGCTGGATTGGTGCTGGAAGCACAATCCTTGTCACGCGACCGCGTTGCCGACGCGGCCGCGTCAATTATTTTCTGACGCACACTCACGCGATCGCATGACCCACGCGATTGCGTCACCCAATTTTGGCAATTGAAATGAATCGAACAGAGAATTGTGCTGGAGCGAGGCTGCACTCGCGCCAGTAGCGCAACATAGGTCACGCGACCGCGGGACAGACGCGATCGCGTCCCCTTCCCTGACACGTCCCCACGCGAACGCGTGCCCCAGGCGGCCGCGTCGCATGCGCCGCACAGCTAAACCCCGATTGCCAAATTATCTTATCTTTCTTTCCTCCAAATCCTAATTTTTCTTTTCCCTCCTTCTTTCTTCTTTCCCCCTTCTCCTTTCTATCTCACTCTCTCTCTCTCTCCTCCATTAACAAGGTTTTACCTTCTTCTTCCTTCTTCTCTTTTCTATCATTCTTATTATATTATGTATATATTATTATTTTCTTTTTCTTTTCTTTTTCTTTTCAAACTTTTATTTTCTTTATTCTTCTTTTCCCTTTTTACATGGTGTTAGAAATTTTTTGAGTCATTATCCCTCACTATATGCTTGTGACTTGTTACAATTTATTTGACAATTATTATTATTATTTTTTTGGGGATTGCTTGCATGTTCAATTTCATACTTTTTACATCTTGTTTAACATGCATACTATGTGTTTGTGAAAAAGCCCATGTGGCATTATGCACTTCTCTATGTTCCTATACTATTCAATGCTTGCTTTTCACAACTTTCCCCTATTATTTTATTAATTGAATTCAATTGTCAATACAAACGTGATGGTTTGTTACAAAGTAATGCTTGGCCTATGCTACTCATGCCCTTTGCCAGCATGCCAATAAACACCTTGCATTCACTTGTCTTTTTATGCACTAGCTATTTCCCATTGATGGCTTTTCATATGTACTCGAGAGCATGTGTTAATGTCATCTACATTTTACTGTGCATCATTCACCCTCTTTTCCGTTTTCTTCCTTGCTGTATCTCTCTTTGCATTTAATTTTCTTTCTCTTCCCTTCTTTCAGGATGGCCACCAAGAAAGGAAAGGAGAAAGCAACTTCCAGACCACCAGCAAGAAGGGGAACTAAAAGAGCATTAGTGGCAGAGCCTTCTTCAACCGCAGTCAAGCCCTCAACAAAACGAGTCAAGAGGATAATAAAGGTTGACGAAAAGGAGAAAGCTTTTCCAGTAAGGGACGCTGCGCGATTTTCCAATCGCTACTGTGAGCATATGTTCCCCATCCTGGCAGAAAGGAACTATAACAATGAATACCTTTTTATCCTCCCGTCCAATATTGCCACCTTTGTTGAGCCGCAAATTGAGCGAAGACAACGGGGTTTCCTACGGAAACAGCCAAGGCAGGTCAATCTTTCTTGGGTAGTTGAGTTCTACTCCAACTTCTACATGCCGACCCTGCAGTCTGTTTATGTCCGGCAAAAGCAAGTCCCCATCACAGAAGAAGCCATTCAGCAAGTTCTGAGTCTTCCCCTATTCCTGTAGGAATGGACGCTTTTCAAGAAGCCACCCTTCAGCGCCAGAGATACCAATTTGACTGGGACTCCGTTCTCGGAGTCATCGCTTTACCTGGCAGCCGTTGGATCTACGGATACCACCGTTCCCGCCCTAAGGGAATCTTGGCTTCTGCACTTACCTTGGAGGCTCGCGTATGGGCACAGATCATGTCCCATTACGTCTTTCCGAGCGCTCATGAGTCCTCCTTCACTGCAGACATGGCTGTTCTACTATGGTGCATCCTTACAGACCAACCTCTGAATCTTTCAAGACACATCCGAAATGCTATGGAGCATGTACAAATCGCGGGCAACCTACCTTTTCCCGCCTTGGTCTCAGATCTTGTCTCAGCAGCCGAAGTCTCCTACAGAGTTGGGGACACCAAAGCCATGGTTCCACGGGATGATCAATATGTCCCTCACGAGAAATACCTCAGACTTTCAGCAGCCACTACAAGCCAGCCTACTGAGCCAGTTGAAGATATTCCTTCTTCAACACTACAAGCATCTACAACCGAGAAATTGCTCCAGCAGATACTTGAAAAATTGGATCGGCATGAACTGAAAGCTAAGATGAGAGAGCACCGTAACGAGCGCCGATTCAAACACCTCAAGGAGCTACTCAAGGGACGCTTCAAAGACTCAGACACCCCGGACTCCACTTCCTTTACTAGCACTGGGAGCCATGACGGTCCCGAAGATGGAGATACTGCTACCAGCCCACCCCTGTTTCTGACAGATGGCACCGAGGACGGTGCAAAGCCTTAAGTGTGGGGAGGTCGGTCAGTACCTGACTTCCGGAGGTAAATTCTCTTCTCTGGCACCAATAATTAGGATATTTTAGTTAGATTTGCTTTCTTTTATAGAATAGAATAAACTGCATAGGTTAGAATAGTTGCATGCATGTTCTACTTGATTGAAAAGACAATAAGTTTCTTTTAAAAATCTATCTTTGGAACAAAATTTCACTAATTTTTCAAAATTTTTATGATAAATCTGCTTGAGTTGTATTTGGAACATGATGTTTGAGCTAAAGAACACACAACCTGTGAAAGATTTGAGCCTTTATGTATGGTTACACTATTTAACCATAATCATTTTATTCTTGTGTGTTTACTTCTCTATGATTGTAATCTATATTTTGTTTTATCTTATATGTCCAGTATTTATTATATTTACATGCTTGCACATGATTGAGGCCATCATTTGTTTAAACTCACTTATCCAAATCAAGCCTACCCTTCTCAATTACCTTTGTTAACCACTTTGAGCCTTTAATTCCCATTTGTTCGATATTTTACCACATTACTAACCTTAAGCCGAAAAAAAAAACAATTATATATCCCAAATTGAATCTTTGGTTAGCTTAAGATAGAATTGTGTGTGCTAGTTAAGTATGGGAAATTACGGGAACAAAAGTTGTTGAGGGAATATGTCATGAAAATTTAAAGGAAATTTGGATACCTACTCATGTGAAAATATAAGAATGAAAAATCTATGTGCATTGATAAGCTTTATTTATTCAAAAATAAAAAATAAAAAAATCAATAAATAAGGGGACAAAATTACCCCAATGTTAAATTCAGAATTCAAAGATCAATGCACATATGATAGAATTAAATTACAAAGTTGAAACATGAGTATGGGTTGAAAAAGGGAATTATGGGTAGCTAAGCATGAATTTAAAAGTATATAGAATATATGTATATTAGGTGAGAGCTTAGGTTAATTAAAGATTCAATTTATAAAGCTCACTTAGCCATATGTATATCCTTACTTGCACCTTGGCCCCATTACAACCCTGAAAAGACCTCATGATGTTTGCATTGGTATATTAACTGTTGTTGATTGGTTAAGAGAAAAACAAAAGTTAGAAAACATGACTAGAAAAGAATTAAGTGATTACCCTATACACTAGAGATTAGAGCGTACAGACATTATCAGTAAGGGTTCAATGCTTGAATTTTCATGTTTCCTACTTTCATAAGCTATCTTCTTGCACTTTTATCGGTTTTATTGTATGATGATAGAATTAGTGGAATTTGATTTGTAACTGTTTTGAAGGGATTAATTACTTTTGATCAAGTGGACAATAATCATATAGTTGCATTTATTTATATACGTAGGATTGCATTGCATTTCATGAGTTTCTGCATGTTCATACTTATTTCCTTGTCTCCTTCAATTTAGCATGAGGACATGCTAATGTTTAAGTGTGGGGAGGTTGATAAACCACTATTTTATGGTTTATATTGTGTTTAATTATGTGGTTTTGTCATGATCCTTGCCCACTTATTCATCAATTTAGCATGCATTTAGATTTCCTTCCTAAATTCAGTACATGTTTGAAAATTGCTTCCCAGAGACTTTAATTATTTACTTTTAATTCTCCTTTATTCCATTCGATGCCGTGATCTGTGTGTCAAGTGTTTCAGGCCTTATAGGGCATGAATGAGATGGAGATTGGAGAAGAAGCTAGAAAAAATGGAAGGAACACAAGAATTTGAGGAGATAACCAGCGAGAAGTGACGCGGTCGCATGGCTCACGCGACCGCGCGAAGGAGCGCAAATCGCAGCGACGCGGCCGCATGGCTTGCACGGTGGTGCGCAGAAATTGTGATTACACTTTGATTATGTAAAATTCATCGCTCTTTCTTTCCCTGGTGATGGCGCCAAAAACATGATGCCAATACCATGGTTCACAACTTCGCACAACTAACCAGCAAGTGCACTGGGTCGTCCAAGTAATACCTTACGTGAGTAAGGGTCGAATCCCACGGAGATTGTTGGTATGAAGCAAGCTATGGTCACCTTGTAAATCTCAGTCAGGCGGATATAAAATAGTAATGGGGTTTTCGAAATCAATTAATGAAAGAGGGATAGAGATACTTATGTAGATCCTTGGTGAGAATTTCAGATAAGCGAATGGAGATGCTTTTGTTCCTCTGAACCTCTGCTTTCCTGCTATCTTCATCCAATCAGTCTTACTCCTTTCCATGGCTGGCTTTATGCAAGGGCATCACCGTTGTCAGTGGCTACATCCC
This sequence comes from Arachis hypogaea, assembly GCF_003086295.3. Classification (NCBI taxonomy): domain Eukaryota; kingdom Viridiplantae; phylum Streptophyta; class Magnoliopsida; order Fabales; family Fabaceae; genus Arachis; species Arachis hypogaea. Next base: position 59,819,691 of record NC_092054.1, read on the forward strand.
CTCCTCTCAGTGAAAAATATGCTCACATGCTCTGTCACGGCACGGCTAATCATCTGTCGGTTCTCGATCATGCTGGAATAGGATTCACCCTTCTTTTGCGTCTGTCACTAACGCCCAGCACTCGCGAGTTTGAAGCTCGTCACAGTCATTCAATCATTGAATCCTACTCGGAATACCACAGACAAGGTTTAGACTTTCTGGATTCTCTTGAATGCCGCCATCATTCTAGCTTACGCCACGAAGATTCTGATTAAGAGATCTAAGAGATAAGCATTCAGTCTAATGTAGAACGGAAGTGGTTGTCAAGCACGCGTTCATAGGGAATGATGATGATTGTCACATTCATCACATTCAGGTTGAAGTGCGAATGAATATCTTAGAAGCAAAATAAGATGAATTGAATGGAAAACAGTAGTACTTTGCATTAATCTTTGAGGAACAGCAGAGCTCCACACCTTAATCTATGGAGTGTAGAAACTCTACCGTTGAAAATACATAAGTGAAAGGTCCAGGCATGGCCGAGATGGCCAGCCCCTCTGATCTAAGAACCAGGCGTCCCAAGATGTCTAATACAATAGTAAAAGGTCCTATTTATAATAAACTAGTCACTAGGGTTTACAGAAATAAGTAATTGATGCATAAATCCACTTCCGGGGCCCACTTGGTGTGTACTTGGGCTGAGCTTTAACTTTCCACGTGCAGAGGCCATTTGTGGAGTTGAACGCCAGGTTTGGATCCATTTCTGGCGTTCAACTCTGGTTTTTGATCCATTTCTGGCGCTGAACTCCAGAATTGGGCAGAGAGCTGACGTTGAACGCCAGTTTGCGTCATCTAAACTTGGGCAAAGTATGGACTATTATATATTGCTGGAAAGCTCTGGATGTCTACTTTCCAACACAATTAGAAGCGCGCCATTTTGAGTTCTGTAGCTCCAGAAAATTCACTTTGAGTGCAGGGAGGTCAGAATCCAACAGCATCAGCAGTCCTTCTTCAACCTCTGAATCTGATTTTTGCTCAGGTCCCTCAATTTCAGCCAGAAAATACCTGAAATCATAGAAAATCACACAAACTCATAGTAAAGTCCAGAAATGTGAATTTAACATAAAATCTATTAAAAATATCCCTAAAAGTAACTAGATTCTACTAAAAACATACTAAAAATAATGCCAAAAAGCGTATAAATTATCCGCTCATCACAACACCAAACTTAAATTGTTGCTTGTCCCCAAGCAACTGAAAATCAAAATAGGATAAAAAGAATAGAATATACTATAAATTCCAAACTATCAATGAAACATAGCTCCAATCAGATGAGCGGGACTTGTAGCTTTTTGCCTCTTGAATAGTTTTAGCATCTCGCTTTATCCATTGAAGTTCAGAATGATTGGCATCTATAGGAACTCAGAGTTCAAATAGTGTTATTGATTCTCCTAGTTCAGTATGATGATTCTTGAACACAACTATTTTATGAGTCTTGGCCGTGGCCCTAAGCACTTTGTTTTCCAGTATTACCACCGGATACATAAATGCCACAGACACATAATTGGGTGAACCTTTTCAGATTGTGACTCAGCTTTGCTAAAGTCCCCAATTAGAGGTGTCCAGGGTTCTTAAGCACACTCTTTTTTTGCTTTGGACCTTGACTTTAACCGCTCAGTCTCAAGTTTTCACTTGACACCTACACGCCACAAGCACATGGTTAGGGACAACTTGGTTTAGCCGCTTAGACCAGGATTTTATTCCTTTAGGCCCTCCTATCCACTGATACTCAAAGCCTTGGGATCCTTGCCCTTGCCTTTTGGTTTTAAGGGTTATTGGCTTTTTGCTCTTGCCTCTTGGTTTTAAGAGCTTTTGGCTTTTTCTACTTGCTTTTTTTTTTTTGCCTAATTTTTTCTTTTTTTTTTCTGCAAGCTTTGTTCTTTGCTGCTTTTTCTTGCTTCAAGAATCATTTTTATGATTTTTCAGATTATCAAATAACATGTCTCCTTGTCATCATTCTTTCAAGAGCCAACATATTTAACATTCTTAAACAACAACTTCAAAAGACATATGCACTGTTCAAGCATACATTCAGAAAACAAGAAGCATTGTCACCACATCAATATAATTAAGCTAAGTTCAAGGATAAATTCGAAACTCATGTACTTCTTGTTCTTTTGAATTAAAACATTTTTTTTATTTAAGAGAGGTGATGGATTCATAGGACATTCATAACTTTAAGACATAGTTACTAACGACTAATGATCATGTAATGAAGACACAAACATAGATAAGCACATAACATAGAAAACGAAAAACAGAGAAAGTAAGAACAAGGAATGAGTCCACCTTAGTGATGTCCTTGAGCTCTTCTATGTCTCTTCCTTGTCTTTGCTGCTCCTCCTTCATTGCTTTTAGATCTTCTCTGATTTCATGAAGGATGATGGAGTGCTCTTGATGTTCCACCCTTAATTGCTTCCAATAATTGTGTGGAAGAAAATGTATCCCCTGAGGTATCTCAGGGATCTCTTGATTTGCAGTCAAATGTTCTACCACTGAGCTATAGACCCTTGATGGAAGCTTTTGTCTTCCCTTTCCTCTTTCTAGAGGCTTCTCTGGCCTTAGGTGCCATCAATGGTTATGGAAAAAACAAAAAAGCTATGCTTTTTACCACACCAAACTTAGAATGTTGCTCGCCCTCGAGCAAAAGAAGAAGGAATAGAAGAAGAAGAAGAAGATATGGAGGAGATGGAGGGATGTGTGTATGGATGTGAGTGGTGGATGGAAAACAGAAGGGATGGTCATGAATGGAGAGATAGAGGGTGAGGTGGGTGGGGATCCTGTGAGATTCACAGATCCTGAGATGATCCTGTGGGTCCACAGATCCTGAGATGATCCTGTGGGGTCCACAGATCTTGAGGTGTCAAGGCATTTACATCCCTGCACCAATTTAGGCATGCAAAATGCCCTTGCACACAACTCTGGGCGTTCAGCGCCAGTTTGGTGCCCATTTTGGGCGTTCAACGCCCATTTGTTACCATTTCTGGCGTTGAACGCCAGAACCATGCTTGTTCTGGGCGTTCAGCGCCAGGATGTTGCCCATTTTGGGCGTTCAGCGCCAGAACCATGCTCTGTTCTGGCGTTTGAACGCCAAGCAGATGCTCCTCCAGGGTGTGATTTTTCTTCTGCTGTTTTTGATTCCGTTTTCAATTTTTATATTTATTTTGTGACTCCACATGATCATGAACCTATAAAGACATATAACTAAGAAGAATATAGTTAGATAAATAAAGATTGGGTTGCCTCCCAACAAGCGCTTCTTTAATGTCAATAGCTTGACAGTGGGCTCTCATGGAGCCCCACAGATGTTCAGAGCATTGTTGAAACTCTCCAACACCAAACTTAGAGTTTGACTGTGGGGGCTTGGGTTGACTCTGCTTTGAGAGAAGCTTTTCATGCTTCCTCTCCATGGTTGCAGAGGGAGATCCTTGAGTTTTAAACACAAGGGAGTCCTTATTCCATTGAAGGACTATTTCTTCTCTGTCAACATCAATCACAGCTCTTGCTGTGGCCAGGAAAGGTCTTCCTAGGATGATAGATTCATCCTCTTCCTTTCCAGTATCCAGGACTATGAAATCAGTAGGGATGTAAAGGCCCTCAACCTTTACTAACACGTCCTCTACCTGTCCATAAGCCTGTTTTCTTGAGCTGTCTGCCATCTCTAAGGAGATTTTAGTAGCTTGCACCTCATAGATTCCCAGTTTCTCTATTACAGAGAGGGGCATGAGGTTTATTCCTGAACCAAGGTCACACAGAGCCTTAAAGATCATGGTGCCTATGGTACAGGGTATTATGAACTTTCCAGGATCCTGTTTCTTCTAAGGCAATGTCAGTTGATCCAGATCACTTAGTTCATTGATAAACAAGGGAGGTTCAACTTCCCAAGTATCAATGCCAAATAGTTTGGCATTCAGCTTCATGATTGCACCAAGAAACTTGGCAGTTTGCTCTTCAGTAACATCCTCATTCTCTTCAGAAGAGGAATACTCATCAGAGCTCATGAAGGGCATAAGGAGGTTCAATGGAATCTCTATGGTCTCCAGATGAGCCTCAGAGTCCTTTGGTTTCGCAGAGGGAAGCTCCTTATTGATCACTGGACGTCCCAGGAGGTCTTCCTCCTTGGGATTCACGTTCTCCACTCCCCTAGTAGGTTCGGCCATGGTGCTTATGTCAATGGCCTTGCACTCTCCTTTTGGGTTCTCTTCTGTATTGCTTGGGAGAGTACTAGGAGGGATTTCAGTGATCCTTTTACTCATCTGGCCCACTTGTGCTTCCAAATTTCTAATGGAAGACCTTGTTTCATTCATGAAACTTACAGTGGCCTTAGATAGATCAGAGACTAAGTTTGCTAAATTAGAAGTATTTTGTTCAGAGTTCTCTGTCTGTTGCTGAGTGGATGATGGAAAGGGTTTATTATTGTCAAACCTGTTTCTTCCACCATTATTAAAGCCTTGTTGAGGCTTTTGATCCTTCCATGAGAAATTTGGATGATTTCTCCATGATGAGTTATAGGTGTTTCCATAAGGTTCACCTAAGTAATTCACCTCTGCTATTGTAGGGTTCTCAGGATCATAAGCTTCTTCTTCATAAGAAGCCTCTTGAGTACTGTTGGATGCAGCTTGCATTCCATTCAGACTCTGAGAAATCATATGGACTTGCTGAGTCAATATTTTATTCTGAGCCAATATGGCATTCAGAGTATCAACTTCAAGAACTCCCTTCTTCATAGGCGTCCCATTACTCACAGGATTCCTCTCAGAAGTGTACATGAACTGGTTATTAGCAACCATGTCAATGAGTTCTTGAGCTTTTGCAGGCATTTTCTTTAGGTGAATGGATCCACCTACAGAAGTGTCCAGTGACATCTTTGATAGCTCAGATAAACCATCATAGAATATATCCAGGATGGTCCATTCTGAAAGCATGTCAGAAGGACACTTTTTGGTCAACTGTTTGTATCTTTCCCAAGCTTCATAGAGGGATTCACCTTCTTTCTGTCTGAAGGTTTGAACATCCACTCTAAGCTTGCTCAGCTTTTGAGGAGGAAAGAACTTGGCTAAGAAAGCCGTGACCAGCTTATCCCAAGAGTTCAGGCTATCTTTAGGTTGAGAGTCCAACCATATTCTAGCTCTGTCTCTTACAGCAAAAGGGAAAAGCATGAGCCTATAGACTTCAGGATCTACTCCATTAGTCTTAACAGTATCACATATCTGCAAGAATTCAGTTAAGAACTGAAAAGGATCTTCAGATGGAAGTCCATGAAACTTGCAATTCTGCTGTATTAGAGAAACTAATTGAGGTTTCAGCTCAAAGTTGTTTGCTCCAATGGCAGGAATGGAGATGCTTTTTCCATGTAAATTGGAATTAGGTGCAGTAAAGTCACCAAGCATCTTCCTTACATTATTATTATTTTCGGCTGCCATCTCCTCTTCCTGTTCGAAAATTTCTGAAAGGTTATTTCTGGATTGTTGTAATTTAGCTTCTCTTAATTTTTTCTTCAGAGTCCTTTCAGGTTCCGGATCTGCTTCAACAAGAATATTCTTGTCCTTGCTCCTGCTCATATGACAAAGAAGAGGGCACAGAAAAAATAATAATAATAATAATAGAGATCCTTTATACCACAGTATAGGGATCCCTGTGTGAGTGGAAGAAAAGAGGGGGAGACAAAGAATGTAATATAATGGAAGAAACACAACTGTGAGGATGGCAGAGATGTGAGATGAGATGTTAGTAGATGAATAAATAAATAGAATAAGATGAGAGAGAAGGAATTTTCGAAAATAGTTTTTTTGAAAAAGAGTTAGTGATTTTTGAAAATAGTTTTTGAAAAATGTTAGTATTTTTTGAAAATTTTTTTTTTAAAATCAAAAATAAAAATAAGAATAATTAGTTAATTAAAAAGAAATTTTTGAAAAAGAGGGAAGATATTTTCGAAAATTAGAGAGAGAGAGTTAGTTAGGTAGTTTTGAAAAAGATAAGATAAGAAGATATTTTTGAAAAGATATGATAAAAATTAGTTTTTGAAAAAGATTTGAATTTTTAAAATCACAATTAATGACTTGATTCATAAAAAATCACAAGATATGATTCTAGAACTTAAAGTTTGAATCTTTCTTAACAAGTAAGTAACAAACTTGAAATTTTTTAATCAAAACATTAATTGTTTATGTTATTTTCGAAAAATTGATATAAAAATAAGAAAAAGATTTTTGAAAAATATTTTTGGAATTTTCGAAAATAACCAAAAATTTTGAAAAAGATTTGATTTTTGAAAAAAAAGATTTTGAAAAAGATAAGATTTTCAAATTGAAAATTTGATTTGACTCATGAGAAACAATTAGATTTTAAAAATTTTTGAAAAAGTCAATTCAAATTTTCGAATTTGATGAGAGAAAAAGGGAAATATATTTTTTTGATTTTTGAATTTTTATGATGCAAGAGAAAAACACTAAAAAGATGCAATGCATGAAATTTTTAGATCAAAACATGTGATGCATGCAAGAATGCTATGAATGTCAAGATGAACACCAAGAACACTATGAATGTCAAGATGAACATCATAGACACAATTTTGAAAAAATTTTTAATGCAAAGAAAATATGCAAGACACCAAACTTAGAATTTAAGAATGCATATGAAAAACAAGAAAAGACACAAAACAAAAAATCATCAAGATCAAACAAGAAGACTTACCAAGAACAACTTGAAGATCATGAAGAACACTATGAATGCATGATATTTTTCGAAAAATGCAAGATGCATATGCAATTGACACCAAACTTATAACGTGACTCAAGACTCAAACAAGAAACATGAAATATTTTTTATTTTTATGATTTTCTAAAATTTTTTTGTATTTTTTCGACAATTATTTGAAAAACAAAAATAAGGATTCCAAAATTTTTAATATGAATTCCAGGTAGGGGTGTGCATGGGCCGGGTGAAACCGGGTTTGATGTGACCCAGACCCGACCCAAAATATATACCGGGCCTATTTGTTAGACCCGAACCCGACCCTAGACCCGATGAAACCTATACACTTTCGGGCCACGATTATACCGGGTAAAAACCAGGTGAAAACCGGGCCGTTAACATTATATTACCTTGATACCTTCTTGTAAGTTAGCATATAAAAATATCCAAATTTCCAAGACTCCAACCATTATTTGACATGGTAAAATTCACTTAGAAAAATATAATAAGAACTAACTCTTCTCTAATATTAAAGTATAACCATAATCAATACTAATATTGCCTAATAACACCAAATATTTAAATCAATACAAATAACACAAGATTATGCATTAGTCTAAAGTCTTATGCATTTTAAACATAAAACATTAACTTATAGTCTTATATATAATGACTAATAACACAAAATATTAAGGTTTACAATACTTAAATTTCACATAATAATAGCCATCATCCATCACTAATAACACAAAATATTAATTGTGTATGATGACCGGGCCACCGGGCCGATTTTGGGTGACCCGAACTATGGCCCGGACCCGACCGGAAATAATGACCGGGTCTACTTTTGAGACCCATACGCAGCCCTAGACCCGATGAAATCATATCAAATTAGCCCCAAAAGTGTTCGGGACCGAGCCGGGTCTTCGGGCCGGGCCGGGCCATGCACACCCCTAACTCCAGGAATCTTATGCTCTAAAGCTCCAATCAAAGGGTCAGGCTTGGCTTAATAGCCAGCCAAGCTTTAGTATTTAACTCAGACATGACACGCCTGACATTCCTTACATTCAACAGCCAATTGGCTAAGAAAGATAAAGAAGCTCTTCTCTTGAGTATAAGAATTGAGACATGGCTTTACAGCCAGCCAGGCTTCAACATGCTTCATGAAACACTAGAATTCATTCTTAAAAATTCTGAAGCCATAGAATAATTTATTTTTGAAAACATTTTTTTTTTTCGAAAACGGATGAGAAATTTTTGAAAGATTTTTGAAAAATTTTTGAAAATAAAATAAAAAGAAAATTACCTAATCTGAGCAACAAGATGAACCGTCAGTTGTCCAAACTCAAACAATCCCCGGCAACGGCGCCAAAAACTTGGTGCGCAGAAATTGTGATTACACTTTGATTATGTAAAATTCATCGCTCTTTCTTTCCCTGGTAATGGCGCCAAAAACATGATGCCAATACCATGGTTCACAACTTCGCACAACTAACCAGCAAGTGCACTGGGTCGTCCAAGTAATACCTTACGTGAGTAAGGGTCGAATCCCACGGAGATTGTTGGTATGAAGTAAGCTATGGTCACCTTGTAAATCTCAGTCAGGCGGATATAAAATAGTAATGGGGTTTTCGAAATCAATTAATGAAAGAGGGATAGAGATACTTATGTAGATCCTTGGTGAGAATTTCAGATAAGCGAATGGAGATGCTTTTGTTCCTCTGAACCTCTGCTTTCCTGCTATCTTCATCCAATCAGTCTTACTCCTTTCCATGGCTGGCTTTATGCAAGGGCATCACCGTTGTCAGTGGCTACATCCCCTCCTCTCAGTGAAAAATATGCTCACATGCTCTGTCACGGCACGGCTAATCATCTGTCGGTTCTCGATCATGCTGGAATAGGATTCACCCTCCTTTTGCGTCTGTCACTAATGCCCAACACTCGCGAGTTTGAAGCTTGTCACAATCATTCAATCATTGAATCCTACTCGGAATACCACAGACAAGGTTTAGACTTTCCGGATTCTCTTGAATGCCGCCATCATTCTAGCTTACGCCATGAAGATTCTGATTAAGAGATCTAAGAGATAAGCATTCAGTCTAATGTAGAACGGAAGTGGTTGTCAGGCACGCGTTCATAGGGAATGATGATGATTGTCACGTTCATCACATTCAGGTTGAAGTGCGAATGAATATCTTAGAAGCAAAATAAGATGAATTGAATGGAAAACAGTAGTACTTTGCATTAATCTTTGAGGAACAGCAGAGCTCCACACCTTAATCTATGGAGTATAGAAACTCTACCGTTGAAAATACATAAGTGAAAGGTCCAGGCATGGCCGAGATGGCCAGCCCCTCTGATCTAAGAACCAGGCGTCCCAAGATGTCTAATACAATAGTAAAAGGTCCTATTTATAATAAACTAGTCACTAGGGTTTACAGAAATAAGTAATTGATGCATAAATCCACTTCCGGGGCCCACTTGGTGTGTACTTGGGCTGAGCTTTAACTTTCCATGTGCAGAGGCCATTTGTGGAGTTGAACGCCAGGTTTGGATCCATTTCTGGCGTTCAATTCTGGTTTTTGATCCATTTCTGGCGCTGAACTCCAGAATTGGGTAGAGAGCTGGCGTTGAACGCCAGTTTGCATCGTCTAAACTTGGGCAAAGTATGGACTATTATATATTTCTGGAAAGCCCTGGATGTCTACTTTCCAACACAATTGGAAGCGTGCCATTTTGAGTTCTGTAGCTCCAGAAAATCCACTTTGAGTGCAGGGAGGTCAGAATCCAACAGCATCAGCAGTCCTTCTTCAACCTCTGAATCTGATTTTTGCTCAGGTCCCTCAATTTCAGCCAGAAAATACCTGAAATCACAGAAAATCACACAAACTCATAGTAAAGTCCAGAAATGTGAATTTAACATAAAATCTATTAAAAACATCCCTAAAAGTAACTAGATTCTACTAAAAACATACTAAAAATAATGCCAAAAAGCGTATAAATTATCCGCTCATCACACGGCCGCGCGGATTGGAAAGCGCAAGCGACGCGGTAGCGTGGACGACGCGAACGCGTGGAGAGGAAAAATCGCAAGCGACGCGTCCGCATGGATGATGCGATCGCGTGACATGTGCGATCTGCATAATCTGCAGAATTCTACGGGGGCAATTTTAGACCTTATTTCGGCCCAGTTTTCGGCCCGGAATAGCAGACTAGAGTCAAAGAATATGCAGAAACAATAGACACATTCATTCAGTAGTTTTAGATCTAGTTTTTTCACTCTCTTAGGTTTTTCTCTCTAGTTTTTAGGATTTTAATTTTCAATTGATCTTAGCATTGGAACATTGAGAAGAGTTATTTCCTCATCAAGACTTCATCATTCTAGTTTGTTCTCTTAACTTGGTTTTATTCTTCCATATTCTTTGTTATGTTCAATTTTTTCATTCAGATACTTTTATGATTAATTAATGCAAGGATTATTTATCTTTAATTCAATTTCAATTCCAATAATCATGTCTTCTCTTAATTCCCTTTTATGTGCCATGGATTCTTTATTTACAATGCGTGAGTAGTTTCATTACTTGATAGGGAGTTGATTAAAAGGAATTCTTGAGTTGGAAGGATTGAAAGAGAAATTTATAGTTGGGTTAAATGTTGAATTGCTATCCTGTCACCAACGCCAATCCCTTTGAACTAAGTGGGTTGTAACTCGTGAATAGATCTGGCAATCCAACTTGTTTGACTTTTCCTTACCTAGTAAAGGATAACCAAACAGAGTAACCGTTAATTATAAATCAATCTTAAAAGGCACTCCATCAATGATAGAGATTCTAACTAATCAATTCCCAGTCAAGGCTTTTATTTATATTATTTAAAATTCCTCAATTTAAATTCCAATTTACTTAGCTCAACTTCTTGGAACATCTGATTAATAAAACAGCACACTTTTCTGCAACTCGTTGGAGACGACCTGGGACTTAAAACTCCCAGTAATTTTAATTTAAACTCTCTGTGACATATTTCTAAATTGATAGGCAGATTTTCGGTGAGTTAAGAACTATACTCGCAACGTAACCATTTAAATAAATTTTTAATTCACCAACTTCTGCTTCCCATCATGCACATTCCTCATCAACATCAAATTCACTCTTCTTGGAGAGGTTTTCTTCAACTCTAGGTTCCCAAGGAGGTTCCGCATCTCGTAAGTCTTCAACCACTTCTTCCTCTTCTTCAATGATCATAGGCTCCTCCAATTGTTCTAACACAAAGTGGCGTCCCTCATCACCCACCGGAGTTTCCAATCTCTCCATCACGTTATGCTTTTCAATTAATTCTCCACATGTGACCATGGGAGTGCTTTGAGTGCTCAAGCATTGGGAGGCTAAAATGCTTACTACCTTGGTCAAGGTAGTCACAAATTCTAGTGTCTCCCTTTGTATTTCTCCTTGCCCTTGAAGTATAAGGCTAAGGATTTCATCCATTGAGGGTTAGGGTGGATAAGAGGATTCATTGTCTTGGAGAAAGGGTTCATGGTAGGAAGGTGGTTCTTCTTGGTAAGGGTATGGTGGTGTACATTGAGGTGGTTCTTGTGAGTATTGATATTGGAATGGTGGTTCTATGTATGGCTCATATGTTTCAAAAGGAGGTTGGTATGGTGGATATGGATTAAGGTCATATGAAAGTGCTTGGTGAAAAGAGGCTTGTGAGTATGGTTGAGGTTCATATTGAGGATATGACTCATAGGCATATGGTGGTGGTTCTTGAAAGTCACAAGGAGATTCACCATATCTATTGGGTTGGTATGCATCATAGAATGACTCTTCTTCATAATGCATTGGTGGAGGTTGTTACCAAGAGGATTGATCATATGCATATGGCTCCTCCCACCTTTGATTATCCCATCCTTGATATACATCCTCATTGTAGCTCCCATTTCCTACAACATTGTTACAACCAAACTCATAGCCAAAGTGAGAATTCATGATAACAAGAGAAAAGGAAAATAAAATCAAATAAGAAACAAACAAAACCAAATCCTAAAACTAGCAAGAGCTATCAAAAGTAAACATATTCACACTATTCACATATATACAATAACCAATAACACAACACCATTGCAATTTCCCCGGAAACGGTGCCATTTTGATGATTAGGATTATTGTGTGGTTTAGAATTCACAAATGAAGTCTCGTTGCAATATAGTTTCTAAACCAACAAATAATCCTTTCATACAAAAGATTGTTTGTCACTAAAACAAACCCCTAAATTTATAAACCGAAGTATTGGAACCTCGGGTCGTTCTCCCTAGGAATTGCAACAAAGTGTTATTGTTATTGGTTATGAGGGATTTTTGGGGTTTTGATAAGAGACATGAAATATAAATGGCAAAGAAAGTAAACTAATGGCTAAAAAGGTCTTGGCAAGGTTTGGTGGTCAAGGATCTCTATCCTAATCACTAACCACAACATGAGAATTGGCAAGGATCAACCCCATTAAGTCATCCTCTAACTAATAAAGGAAAGTCAAATGAGCTATGTCAATCTAAGTCCATAAGTCCTAGTTCTCTACCAATTCAATTAGTGAGATCTAGATTTAATGGCTCCCAATCGTCAATCACTTGGACATTAGTAACTCAAGAGTTCCTAAGTTACCTTCCCAAGCCAAGAGCACTAAAATCTACTCTAAAATCCAACTAAGCATTTTATCAAACACTTAGAAGGCATAAAAGGAAAGCATAGTAAAATTGCAAGGAATGTAAATCTACACTAAAATTCAACCAAGCATTTCATCAAACACTTGGAAGGCATAAAAGGAAAACATAGTAAAATAGCAAGAAAAGTAAATCTACACTACTCAATTGCAAGGAATTAAACAACAACAAATCAAATCAACAATAAAAGAACATGAATCATAAATTGCATTGAAAGAGAGATAAAAGAACAAAAGTGCATCAACATAAAAGTAGAGAATCACATGGATTAAATGCTAAACTAGAGAGAGGAAAGGTAGAAGAAGAAGAATTGCAAAGAGAAAAGTAAATCAAAGCATGAAATTAAACTAGATCTAAGAGTTCCTAATCTAGATCTAACCTACTCCTAATTCTAGAGAGAAGTGAGAGCTTCTCTCTCTAGAAACTAACTAAAGCATGATAAAACTAAAATAAAACTAAACTAATGACTAGATGTCTCATCCCTCTTCAATTATTGGGTCAAATAGCATCATAAATAAGTTGGGTTGGGCCCAAAATGCCTTAGAATTCGCTGGCCACAAATTTACATTTAATGAATCACGTGCAAATCGGCGTGTACGCGTATAGTCCGCGTGCGAACCCCTTAAACGCGATGAAACTTTGACAAATATTATATCATTTTAAAGCCCCAGATGTTAGCTTTTCAATGCAACTAAAACCACATTATTTGGACTTCTATAGCTCAAGTTATGGTCGATTAAGTGCGAAGAGGTCGGCTTGACAGCTTTTGCGATTCTTTCATTTCTTCATGAGTTCTCCATTTTTACATGCTTTTCCTTCATTTCCTTGATCCAATTCTTGCCTCCTAAATCTAAAATCACTTAACAAACATATCAAGGCATCTAATGGAATCAAGGTGAATTAAATTTAGCTATTTTAAGATCTCAAAAGCATGTTTTCACTCTTAAGCACAATTAAAGGAGAATTTATGAGTTTCAAGGGGGTTGGTTAATAAAAGGGCAAGAAAATAAATGACAAGAAAGTTAAATGACAAGAAAACCAAATCAAACAACTAAAGAAAGCAAGTACTAAAGAGAGACATTCATGGCAAGGATTGAGAAAATATACTTTCTATCCTAGTCATTAATTATCATACAATAGTTAACAAGAGCTAATCCTATTAAGTCATCTTCAACATTGGAAGAAGGTACAATGTTATCTTCAACATAGGAAGAAAGTCAAATAGGACTAGTTAATTTCAATCCAAAAGTCCTAATCAACTCATGAATTGAATTAGCAAGAGATTAGAGTCAATGGAAACAATATTAACTAACAACTCTAGATTACCAATCTAAATTGGGTATTAATGACTCAAGATTTCCTAATCTCTCTTTCCAAGTCAAGAATGCATAAAAAGCTACTCTAAACCTAAGCCAAGCATTTTATCAAACACTTGGAAGGCATAAAAGGAAAGCATCATAAAAGTGTAAGAATAATAAATCTACAACTACCCAATGGAAGAAATTAACAATACAACTCAATTAACCAACAATAAACAAAGAAACATCAAAATTGCATTAAATGGAAATCAAAAGCAACAAGGGTTCATAAACATAAAAGTGACCAAATTGAGAAATTAACAAGATAAACTAAGAGAATAATGATGTAGGAACAAGAAATTGTAAAGAAAACTAGATGAAAACAAGAACTAAAACCTAAATCTAAGAGAGTTTAACCTAAATTTACCCTAATTCTAGAGAGAAGAGGGAGCTTCTCTCTCTAGAAACTACCTAAAGCATGGTCCTAATCTAATCTTAATGCTCCCCCCTTTATTTCCTCTTCAATTCTGCATCAAATAGCCTCAGAAATGACTTGGATTTGGGCCTGGATTGCTCTAAAATCGCCCCCAGGATTTTGCCTTTAATGAGGTCACGTGCTGCTTGTCACGCGTATGCGAGGGTCATGCATACGCGTCGCCTGGCAGATTTCCTCTCCATGTATACGCATGGGCCACGTATACGCATCGCCTGGTAATGTCCTCCCCACGCGTACGCATGGGCCACGTATACGTGTCACCTTGAATTTTGCAAATCCTCATTTCTTCATGAATTCTCCACTTTGCATGCTTTTCTCTTCACTTCTTCCATCCAATACTTGCCTTATGAACCTGAAATCACTCAACAAACATTTCAAGGCATCGAATGAAATTAAAGTGAATTAAATTTAGCTATTTTAAGGGCTAAAAATCATGTTTTTCATTCTTAATCACAAATTAGGGAGAATTACAAAAATCATGCTATTTCATTGAATAAATGTGAGAAAAGTTGATAAAAAATCCCCTAAATTCAACACCAAATAAACCACAAAATTGGGGTTTATCAAACCTCCCCACACTTAAACTAAGCATGTCCTCATGCTAAACCAAGAAAGAAACAAAGGGTATCAACATTTATTCAATGCAAACTATCTAAATGTAACCTATCTACATGTGATCTATCTAAATGCATGCAACTAATTGGTCAAAATAAATCAATTTCCAAGAAAGCATATATGAACATGAGGGCTAAAGGTATTAACAACCAAGTCAAATCCACAATTGAATTGAGTTATTAAAAAGAATTACAAACTTGTAAGAGAAGAGATGATCATAGGTGAAAACATGTAATTGAGCAATCGAACCCTCACCGGATGTGTATCCGCTCTAGTCGCTCAAGTGTATAGGGTTGATTCACTCAATTATCCTTTAATCATGCTTTCTAAGATTTGTTTTTTATCTAACAATCAACAATTATTCAACGCATGCATACAAATATCATGAGGACTTATCCATAGGTTGTAATAGGGCTAGGGTCAAGGTAGGATTGTATTTGGTTAAGTGAGCTTGAAATTTGAATCTTTGATTGACTTAAGCTCCTACCTAACCTACAACCTATACAATTCAAAGCAAACCTAACTACACATTCTTTACTTTTTGACACACTCATGCATTCTCTTCAATTCACATTCCATATGCATTGTTATTATTATTCTACTTTGGGGCATTTTGTCCCCTTTTATTGGTTCTTTTTTCTTTTTCTTTTCTTTTTTTTATTTTTTTATTTTTTCTAGATTTTTTTCTTTTGTTTTTTCTCTTTCTCTTTTTTATGAACTATATACAAAGGTACCAATGCATATGGTTTAAACATTTAATGTATGAGTATGTACCTAATTCCCAAAATTTTTAATAAAACTACCAAAAACACATTTTTATCTCTACCCTATGTTCATAAACTTCCCACAATTAAATGATAAACACTCTCACTAGCCTAAGCTAATCAAAGATCTAAACAAGAGACATTTATTGTTTTTCACTGTAAGGCTTGTAATGTGCTAGAATTAAGAACAAAAGGGGTTTAACATAGGCTCAAAATTGGCTAACAATGGTAGATAAAAGATAAGGCCATTTGGATAAGTGAGCTCAATGAAATGAAGGCCTCAATCATATAAGTGCATTCATACACAAAATAATGGACATAAAAAATCAAACAAATCAAAGATTGCAATCATAGAAAGAGAATAATACACACAATAAGGAAAATAGTGGTTATATGATGTAACCACACAATTAGGCTCAAAACTCACATGCTTATGTGTTCTTAGCTCAAAAACATGTTCCACAATATATAATTCAAGCAAGTTCAATGAAAAAAAAATTTACTCAACTCAATTGGGGTGGATTAACCGGCTACTGCGTGTTCTTTCTCCCGCTTTCGTCTTTGCTTATGATGACTCACCCATGAAAAATAGAAAATAGCACAGTAAGATGAGAAAATGCAAAAGCAAGGAAGCGTAAATTGTTAGAATGAGGTAAATCACTAGAATGAAGTGAGTGAATTAGTGTGACATTAAGGAGAATAATATGTGAGTTCTAAGTTTGCGCGCGGTTTAGAACACACACATTAGCCTAGAGATCTATGTCATAATTACACAAAAAGAAAGTATGCACTTCACCCATTCTAGTGTGCTTGAGATACTTCAAAGAAAACTTGTAGGTTAAGACAACCAAACAAGCAATAAAGAAGCATAAAAGCATTCAAGCAAATAATCAAGCAATTGTGAAATGGATAATGAATGAACATTGATTAATGTGCAAGGAAAATTAATGGTCAAAACAAAATATGAAACTTACACATCAATCAATGACACACTTCAAATTTTATTTGCATCACCTAATTGACATGGAAGACATGGGTGCTGTGAAACTTAGAAAAAAGAAGATAGAAATTAAAATTAATCACATAGCAACCATGGTCTACAAAACTTTACCAAGCTCAAAAATATGTCACTAGGTAAGCTTTCGATCCAATTCCACAATTCCAAAATCTCAATGCATAAAATAGGTGACGTAAATAAAGATCAATTAACAACAAGAATCACCTAATAAAATATGCATCGAAGAAAAGTAATTGCCTCATCATGGTGAATGAAATCAAATTACATGCTGGCCAAAACATGCAATTCAAAAGATTTAAAATGCTTTGAAGGCAATGTCACATGTACTTGGTGTTCAAAAATATTAAGCATGAAGAACTCAAAACTAAGCAACAAAAGGTAACCTCAATAAAAGAAACCCAACAATGAATATCAAAAACAATTGTGCTAAAATGGCATCAAGTTAATAATAAGCAGCAATAAACAACAAACAAAATTAATAATCCAACACTTATCATGAAAAACAGAAAATTAAACAAAAAGTAAACTAACTAAATAACTAACTGACTAATTAACCAAAGAAAATAATGGTTAATGGTGGTGGTAGATGATGCTTTAAGGATGAAAAGAAAAGAAGAGACGAGAGAAGAAGAAAAGAGATGGAAAGAAGAGGAAAAAAGAAGGGGGTGGAACAGGGCAGAGGGTCATGTGTACGCGTCAGGCCACGCGTACGCGTGCATGGCAGATCCCTCATGCTGATGGTGGTGAAACTGAGGGTTGTTTTCCTGATCTGATGATTTGATTGTTGATTTGGTTGAGTTTCTTGAGTTGGGGGCTGTGATTGGTTTCTGATTGAGGTATTAGTAAAGTATGAAAAATCAAGCTAGTTCAGCATAGACTTAAGGAACCTATGCTTGGAACAGGTTGGTCATTCATACAATCTAGGAAACTGATTAAGATTTTCTTATAAGAAAAGAAATATTTTGGATTTGTGAAAAATTAAATATTGTTTCTTTGAAAAGGTTTTTGGATGATTAGTTGTTGGTTTTTAAAAGATTCATAGGACAAACTATAATCACCGCCTTAAAATCAATTTTTCTCTTTATGCGTATCTTCTTATGACAATTCTTAAACCCTCTACTGAGAACCTTTTTGAGGACGATGTTCTCACTCCCCTACAGAATTTCTTTTTCAGTGATACGTTCAGGAAGTTTTGGTGCGAAGCCGCAACCGATCTACAAACTTTATATCTATATGTGTGTGTGTGTGTGTGTGTGTGTGTGTGTGTTATACTTTCTGTTTGTTGATTTAATTGAGATTTTATCCCTCGTCAATTGTCATTTTGAGATTTTAGAGGGACATGATTTGTATTTAAGAAGTTTTGATTAAGTTTATGTATTTATTATTATGTGAATATAATTATGTGATTAAGTGGATTAACATAAAGACTTTTTGATTTCGTAACTAAGAATTCGGTTTATATTCGCGAAGACTCAATATTAAATAAATATAGTATTAAACTAAAGGATTAGAGGTAAGTAACGCCTGAACTTTTAGTACGATTTATGAGGTGTTAAAAGTAAGAGTGTTATAAATCCTAGCCTCTACTTCTTCCTTAATCTTTGCCAATTCTCTTCCAATTTCTCCTGTAACAATGAATTCAACTAACTCAAAGTATTGCTTATTTAACCATGAAGTCATTGCATATCTAACAAGAATTCTTATTTTATTGAACAAAATTCTAAAGAAAAATAACTAAAGATGCGAATGCATCATCCCTGTTGGAGGCTAAATTTGCTGGCAGAAAGGTTTAATCAATAATGTGCTCTCAGTTGGAACTCTACTTCACAAGAATGCACCAATAAAAGAGATATTATTATCCAATTCTTTCTCATTTTACTGTTCAAGTTGCATTTTCTTCGGCAAACCCTAAATTTATAGCTATAACTCAGAGCTTTACCATGTTAAATATAGAATTATTGTAAAACTCTTTTCCTATACTATCAAATATCAATCAATCTATCATTACGTGAATATATTAGAAATAATTTTATTTTGTGGAGACTCTGGCAAACTGCCGTTTGGTTGATATGGGGGCTACTGGAAGAAGTTTTACTTGATACAAGAATGTTAGAAGGGGTTTGTAGATTGCAAAAAAACTGGATAGAGCTGTTGTTAATCATGAGTGATGATTGTTGTTTCCTGAGGTTTATAATGAGGTTTTAGCATGTCTTCATTCTGATCACTGTCTTTTACTCGTAATATGTACACCAGTTGTGAAAGCCAAGAGGGTTTTGAGACCATTTAGATTCCAAGCTGCTTGGATGACACATCCACTTTAGTAATGTTGTTCGTGCAGTTTGAAATAAAGAGGCCCCTGATGTCGTTAGAAGTTTAATCGATGTGCAGAAGGATGCTCTTTTTTTCAATAAGAAAACCTTTGGTAATGTGTTTGTTAAAAAGGAGTTAGAGAGGCAATTGAATGATGTTCAGATTTCACTTGAGAGTATGGTGGATCCAGGATTGAGGGTAAAAGAATAGGGTATTTATGATGAGCTAAATATTGTCCTTCTCTAAGAAGAGCTTATATGGTATCATAAATCGAGAGAGTAGTGGGTTCAATATGGTGACAAGAACACTAAGTTTTTTCACTTGCAAATGATCACCAGGCGAAAGCAGAACAACATTCATGGACTATTTTTGGAAGATAGAACTTGGGCTATTGAGCTACAGGAGCTAGAAAAAGAAACAAACTCCTTCTTCTAAAAGCTCTTTTCGACAAGAGAGAATTTTGATTTAAATGTTATGAGAGAATTCCCCAATCCTTCCCTTAGTAATGAGCCTTTCAAAGGTTGGTTGAACCGGTGGCGTTGGAAGAGGTGAAAAAAGTTGTAATGACCATGAATTCTTTCAAAGCTCCAGGACCAGATGGTTTTCAGGCCTTATTTTATAAGCAGTTTTGGAACTCTCTGAGCTATGATACGCAATGTTCTGAAATCCAGTTCAAACCGGCCAGTCGAACCGATCGAATTGAGAACCGTTAGCAAATCTAATTCGTACAAAAAGCAAAACCGTCAAATCCAAAAACCGGAGTTGGACCACTGAACTGGTCAGTCGAACTGAACCGTGACCTGGCCAATTTTGGAATTTTGCCAAAAAAACACAGGCGTTTTGACTTGGCCCCCAAAAGGGAACCCTAGGACTCTTTCACCCAGACACCCACACTACACAGACCCACTCTCAAGCCTCCCCTCCAGCCCTCTACTCTTACCTCTCGCTCTCACCACGAGCTTCCGTCGCTACCTCCGTCCAGCCACTGCCGCCGTCGCAAGATCCGTAGAAGTCACTCACCGTCGCAAGTTCCTTTCATCCAGCTTTCTGTCCGTGCAGTCAGCTTTCCTTTCAGTCGTCGAAATCGCAACCACTTCCAGCGCTAGTTGCCATCGCGTAGTCTTTCCGCCGGCGCCAGCTCTGTTTGACCCTTCCACCCCAGCCACTGTCCCTGTCACCACCAGCTCTGCATTCTTCCCTGTCTTCCACTAACCCTAGGTATAAATCTAATTTGTTGTAATAATAATTGTTGAAGTATGATTTATCATCATATTTAAACCTAAGCATGAATAATTGTTTTTAATTAATTTTTGCTGTTGATTACTTGAAGCATGAATAATTGTTGTTGATTAATTTTTTGTGCTAATTGCTTGAGCCTTGAAGCATTATTAAATGATTAATTGTTGAAGTTGATTGCTTTAAGCATGATTAAATGATTAATTTTTTGGTGCTGATTGCTTGAAGCATTATTTAATGATTAATTGTTGAAGCTGATTGCTTGAAGCATGATTAATTGTTATAGTTTATTCTTGAAACCATGATAATTAATTAGTTGTTGCGTGCTAAACTATGCTATTGAGAATATCTGTTTGATAATAACTTATTTAGTTATTTTATATTTTCATTTCCTTAATTTGATAATTAATACTTGAGCTATGGAATTGTAACTTGTAGATGAATGGTGGAGATTATTTGGTGGTTCTGCTCCATGTTTACAAAACATGGCAGTTTGCATTCTTAGCCAAGCATCTGATTCTTGGGGGGTGTGAAAGGAATTGGAGTCTTTTTGATCAAATTCATACAAAAAGAAGGAATAGATTGGAGCATGATAGGCTAAGTGATATTGTGTATGTTACATATAATTTGCGTCTTAAATCCAGGTAATATATATTTCATCCTTTCATTTCATATCATTAGATTTTGTGTAGTTAATATACTAGGTTTATCATATATTGTATTTAATTTATTAGGACGGAAAGACAAAAAAAGAAAGCAAAAGGTGCAATATGATCCAATCGTATTGAAAGTATTGATTTGGTTGACTTTTGAGTGATGGAAGAGGTTGTTAAAAAAGAGCCTGATCTTCCAAGTAATATTGAAGACTTGCTTCATGAGTATTATAGTTTATTGTCTGATCATTTATTACAATAGCTTTAATCTTTAATTTATTGATAATGTGTTATATATTTTGTTAGATGAGATTGATGCTGATTTAGATCAAAGTGGTGGTAGTAGTAGCACATTTTATGCTGCACCACTTGATTTTTCTTATCCAAGTAGTGGAAATGAATGTGATGATATCAACGAAGCAAATCTGCAACAAGTTATGGCAGATTTTGATGATTGATAACAAACTTGGATCAGTTGGATGTTGGCATTTTATGTTTGATTGGTTGTTTTTGTTATTTGACTTTTGAGTTTGTATTTGAATGAGATCGTAACATTCTGGTTTATGTAGTACTTTTAATTTAGATGATATTTTAAAGTTTATATTAGACTATAATTATGTTTTAATGTGTTTGTTTATATTTTATATATTATTTTATTATAAAACATTTTTTGGTTCAATTACGGTTGAACCGGTTAAAACTACGAACCAGTAAACCAGTAGCTAGACCGGTTCGATGATCGGTTCGGTTTTCAAAACCTTGATGATATGTGGGGGTTAGTTAAG
Organism: Arachis hypogaea; assembly: GCF_003086295.3. NCBI lineage: Eukaryota > Viridiplantae > Streptophyta > Magnoliopsida > Fabales > Fabaceae > Arachis > Arachis hypogaea. The sequence continues at coordinate 59,841,308 of NC_092054.1, forward strand.
AGAACCTTTGAGGGAGAGATTCTAAATGCTACAATTTTTGAGACATGCATTGTTTTTATTCCTAAAGTTGAAGCTCCTACTTCTTTAAGATATTTTTGCCCTATTTGTTTATGTAATGTTCTTTACAAAATCATTACGAAAGTGCTGGTGAACAGAGTTAGACCCTTTCTTTTGGAGATCATTGGCCCTCCTCAGGGTGGTTTTATCCCAAAAGAGGTACAAAGTCTAGCAAAGGGACTATAGCCTTTAAGATTGATTTGGAGAAGGCATATGATAGGATAAACTGGAGATTTTTTGAAACTTCTTTGGTTCGGTTTGGCTTTTTTAGGGCTACTATTCATCTTATTATGGATTGTATGATGTCATTTTCTTTGTCTATTTTTTGGAACGGTGATAAACTCCAGAGCTTTAACCCCTAGAAGGGTTTGAGACAAGAGGATCACATGTCCCATTATCTCTTTGTGCTTTTGTATGGAGTGTCTTGCTTATTTTAATGTCCATCAAGTTTGTAACAACCTAACTTTTAGAACCTCATGATTGTACTAAAAGCTCAGGAGTCACTTACCTCTCAACCCTGTTAATTTTATATTATTTTATTTAATATCGAGCCTTTGCGAATACAAACCAGAATTTTAATTATGAAAATGAAAAGTTTACTCTTAACCACTTAATCACAAAGATATACATATACATTCACATAACATCATATACATAGACTTATATCAGGATTCTCAAATGCAATTCCTATCCCTCTGAAAATTTTCAAAACAATAAATGACGAGGGAACAAATAAAATCTAAGATTAAACTAAATTCCAGAAGAATACGAAATACATATATATAAAATTATGTGGACCGATCGTGGCTCATTGTCAAGGGTTTCTTGAACCTGTCGTTGAAACAAAAGATCTGTAGCGGTAAGAACGTTGATAAACCACTATTTTATGGTTTATATTGTGTTTAATTGTGTGGTTTTATCATGATCTTTACCCACTTATTCATATGATTAGCATGCATTTATATTTCCTTCCTAAATTTATTACATGATTGAAAACTTGCTTCATAGAGACTTTTAATTATGTATTTTAATTCTCCTTTATTCCATGCGATGTCGTGATCTGTGTGTTAAGTGTTTCAGGCTTTATAGGGCACGAATGAGTTGGAGATTGGAAAGGAAGCTTGCAAAAATAGAAGGAACACAAGAAATTAAGGAGATGACCAGTGAGAAGTGACGCGGCTGCATGGCTCCCACGACCGCGCGAAAGAGAGGAAATCGCAGTGACGCGGCCGCATGGCTCACGCAACCGCGCGGATTGGAATAGCATAAGTGACGCGGAGGCGTGGACGACGCGTCCGCGTGGAGAAGCAAAACGCCAAATGACACGTCCGCATGAATGACGCGATCGCATGACGTGCGCGATCTGCATAATCTGCAGAATCGCTGGGGGCAATTTCGGGCCCTATTTTGACCCAGTTTTCGGCCCAGAAAAGTAGACTAGAGCCAGGGAATATGCAGAAACCAACAACAACATTCATTCCGCATAGTTTTAGTTTTTAGATCTAGTTTTCCTCTCCTGTAGATTTTTTTCTCTCTACACATTCATAGTTTTTAGGATTCTTATTTTCTATTGCTTTTTGCATTGGGATTTTGAGAAGAGTTATTACCTCATCAAGATTTCATCATTCTAGTTCGTTTTCTTTACTTGGCTTTACTCTTCCATGTCCTTTAATTTACTTAATTCTACTATTGGATTGTTTTAGAATTTATTAATACAAGAGTTATTTTTATTTTTAATTGATTCTTTTGAGTTTTATTTATCATGTCTTTCTTTAATTCCCTTTCCTATGTTATGAGTTCCACATTCACAATGAGTGAGTAGTTCCCTAACTTGATGGGAAGTTGATTGAAAGGAACCCTTGAGTTGGAATGCTTAAAGGAGAAATTATAATTGGGTTTATTATTGGATTGCCCTCTAATCACTAACGCCAGTGCTTCCAAGTAAGCGGACTGGGACTTGTGAATAGAAACAGCATTTCAACTTGTTTGACTTTCCCTTACCTAGTAAGGGATAACTAAATAGAACAACCCCTAATTATCAATTAATCTTGAGAGTACTGCAACAAGAATAGGGCTTCCAACTAATCTACTCCCAATCAAGGCTTTTAATTAAATCACATTAATTCTCTGATTTAATTTCCTGTCATTCAACTCAAATCTTTTTGAAAACCATCCGATTAATAAAATAGCACACTTTCCTGCAACTCGTTGGGAGATGACCTGGGATTTATACTCCCAGTATTTTAATTTTAATTTCTGTAACACCCTTTTTTTAAATTGATAAGCGGATTTCTGGTTGGTTGAGGACTATACTCGCAACGCATATCTTATAACAATTCTTAACTCGCCAATTTCCGCCCACATCAATTTTTGGCGCCGTTGCCGGGGAGTTGTAATAGAGTGCTAAAGTTATTGATTGAATTTTATTTATTTGCATTTTATTTTATTTTACTACTATGAGCTGCTTGTTTCTTTCGTTGGATGACGCGTTCGCTTCCTGACCCAAGCTTGCTAGTATTCGATCCTAAGATTGAAAGAACCATTTCACGAATAAGGCAAGTTCGGTGTCGGTTAGTCCTCTCTGAGGGCGGATCTGAAACGTCAATTGAGAAAGAAACCAGCCCCCGTTCGACTGATTTGGTTGTTTTACGTGCAGGTAACATGGCAGCAGCTAGGAGAGTTACTATCCAGGAGGCTGGAGCCCCTGATTTTACAATGCAACCATTTCAAGCGCATCACCCAGCGGTGACTACAGACTTTGAAATAAAGACCGCACTGCTCAATTTGATGCCCAAGTTTCATGGCTTGCCTGCTCAAGAGCCTATTAAGCACCTGAGAGATTTTCAAGCAGCATGTTCTACTGTCAGGCGTGATTGTGCAGATGAAACTTCAATTTTGCTGAAAGCTTTCCCGTTTTCTCTTGAGGGGAAGGCAAGAGAGTGGTACTACACTCAACCAGCAGCAATTGTATCCAACTGGGATACACTGAGAAGAGAATTCTTGGAAAAGTTCTTTCCAGCTGAAGTTACTGATAAACTGAGGAAAGATATTTCCATGATTGTTCAGGATGATTCTGAAACTCTCTATGAGTACTGGGAGCACTTCAATAATCTTCTGGAAGCTTGCCCCCACCATATGATTGACAAGATAGTGTTACTCGGTTACGTCACACAAGGCATGAGGCCCCAAGACAAGACCACATTGGAAAGTGCTAGCAATGGGTCTATGAAAAAGTATAAGACCACTGATGAGGCATGGCAATTGATCAGCGACTTAGCTGAATCTACTAGGAATCACAGGCAGAAACAAGGCCGTGCAAAAGCCATTGCAGAAGTATCCTCTAGCAGAGAGACTGCTGCTTTAACTCAGAGTATCTGTGAAATGACCAACTTGCTGAAGCAGATGCAATTAAATCAACAACAAGTTCAGCAAGCTCAACCTTTTCCACCACAGCAAAACCAACAGTTAGTCCCATAGAGAGTTTGTGGAGTCTGTGCTGATTATAGCCATTATACTGATGAATGTCTGCAGCTCCAGCAGGAAGACAACACCGTGGCAGCCATTCATAACTTCTATGACCGCCCCAACCAAGGGTACAATCAAAGTGGCAATTACAACCATGGATGGCAGGACAATTCTAACCAAAATTGGAGGGACAACAACAACAACAACAGAGGAGGCAAAGATAATCAGGGGAATCATAGGTGGAATAACAACAACAACAGGCAGCAGAACCAGTACTAGCCTTACAGAGTACCTCACCTGAGGCAATCCCAAGGACCACAGAATACCCAACAGCAGACCTCTCAAATTACCTATCCTTCTTCTTCTACTAATGATGACTTACTACAATCAATTGATCGGAGACAGCAGACCATAGAAAATAACATTAATGCCACTCTGAATGGTCTAAACGCTACTTTGCAAGCTCTTGTCTCATAGATTGGTTCAATGAATAACTCCAATAATCAACCTTTGAGCTCCAGTGGAATTTCCTCTCAACCATTACCCAATCCCAAGGGTGGTATTAATGCCATCACCCTAAGGTCTGGAACCACACTGCAGGAGAGGAACCAGGAGGAGCCAAGCTCACCAGAACACGCCTCAGCTGAAGAGGTAGTGGAAATAGAAGATGTTGAAGAGGAAGAAGACATACAGGACATAGCTGAAAAAGAAGAAGCTCGGCCACAGGAGAAAGCATCAAAAGGCGCAGACACTGCAGAAGACACCATTCCTATTCCATTTCCACAACTTGCAAGGAAGCCCAGGAAGCAGCTGGAACCTAATCCAAAAATGGTAGAGATATTCAAAAAGGTTGAGGTAATTGTTCCTCTATTTGATGTTATTCAACAGGTACCTAAGTATGCAAAGTTTCTAAAAGATTTATGTATACATAAAGACAAAATTAATGAATTAGAAACTATTCCTTTAGGTAGTTCCATATCTGCTTTAATGGGAGGTTTACCTAAAATGTGTAGTGACCCAGGTCCTTGTATAGTTAATTGTACTATTGGTGGTGTGATAATTTCTGACTGCATGTGTGATTTAGGAGCATGTGTGAGTATAATGCCTTTGTCTATATATGATGTTTTGAGGCTCCCTCCCTTAAAAAGGTCGGCAGCTCGTTTTGTGTTAGCAGATAAAAGTATTATTACAGTGGTTGGAGTTGCTGAAGATGTATTAGTAGGCATTAAGGGACTCACGTTCCCCACTTCTTTTTATATCCTGGAAATGCCCCAAAATGACTCAGACAAGCCATCATCAATCCTACTCGGAAGGCCATTCTTGAAGACCTCAAAGTTTAAATTAGATGCTTTTTCAGGAACATACTCTTTTGAAATAGATGGTCGAATAGTGATCTTCAACCTGAATGGAGTTATGACGCATCCTACGGAGGATCACTCTATCCTCAAGTGTGACATTATAGATGAAACCATGGCTGAAGTCCATCAGGAGGAACTTGAAGAGAAGCACACAGGACAAGGTCCAAGTGTGGAGACATTCTCAGAGGACAATGACAGTGCTTTGCCATTGTTACCAGCTCCAGACAACCCAGAGCCTGACCATGATTAGAAGTTAGAGCTAAAACCCCTTCCTCTACACCTCAAATATGCTTACCTTGAAGACAAGCAGAAGTTTCCAGTTATCATTGCAAGGGAGCTCACTTCTCAACAAGAAGAGCAGTTACTTGGTGTGCTGAGGAGACACAAAAAGGCAATTGGTTGGAGTTTGGCAGACATAGTAGGCATCAACCCTCAAGTCTGTGAGCATAGAATATTTTTAGAAGAGGGAGCAAGACCTGTCTGTCAACCCCAGAGAAGACTGAACCCCACTATCCTCGAGGTTGTCAAAAAGGAAGTGACCAGACTACTGGAGGCAGACATCATCTACCCCATCTCAGACAGTGAATGGGTGAGCCCAGTACAAGTAGTGCCAAAGAAGTCTGGAGTCACTACAGTGAAGAATGAGCATGGAGAGCTCATAGTAACCAGAGTTCAGAACGCCTGGAGGGTCTGCATTGACTATAGACGCCTCAACCAAGCCACCCGTAAAGATCACTATCCTCTTCCATTCATTGATCAAATGCTGGATCGCCTGTCAGGTAAATCACATTATTGTTTTCTAGATGGTTACACAGGTTATTTCCATATTCATATAGCTCTTGAGGATCAAGAAAAGACCACTTTTACATGTCCTTTTGGGACTTATGCTTACAAGAGAATGTCCTTTGGCCTGTGCAATGCACCAGCTACTTTTCAGAGGTGCATGATGAGTCTTTTCTCTGATCTTATTGAGGACTGCATGGAAGTTTTTATGGATGATTTTAGTGTTTATGGCGATTCCTTTAGCCTTTGCTTAGATGGATTATCTAGAGTATTAGATAGATGTGTCAGTACACACCTTGTATTAAATTTTGAAAAATGTCACTTTATGGTTAAACAAGGGATTGTACTAGGACATGTTGTGTCTAATACTAGCATTTCTGTAGATCCAGCAAAGGTGGATGTTATTTCTAGTTTACCTTATCCCTCTTCTGTGAGGGAAGTCCGTTCACTCCTTGGCCATGCAGGTTTTTACAGGAGATTCATTAAGGACTTCAGTAAGGTAGCACTTCCCTTATCCAGGCTACTGCAGAAAGATATTGAGTTCGAGTTCAGTGAAAATTTCAAACAAGCGTTTGATAAGCTGAAAACCACCCTGACTCAAGCTCCAATTGTGAGAGGACCAGATTGGAGCCAACCATTTGAAATAATGTGTGATGCTTCCAACCATGCCGTAGGAGCAGCACTGGCTCAGCGTAAAGGTAAGGATCCTTTTGTTATTGCTTACGCGTCTAAAACTTTAGATGCCGCTCAGTCGAATTACACTACTACTGAGAAAGAGCTTCTTGCTATTGTTTTTGCTCTGAATAAATTCCGAGCCTATTTACTTGGTACTAAAGTAGTAGTGTATTCAGACCATGCAGCTCTAAAGTATTTATTAGCTAAAAAGGAGTCCAAACCAAGGCTTATACGTTGGATACTGCTATTACAAGAATTTGATTTGGAAATTAAGGACAGGAGTGGTAACCAGAATTTAGTGGCAGACCACTTGAGTCGCCTTGAACATATTACAGATGACTCCACTCGTATAGCTGATAATTTTCCATTTGATAACCTACAAGCAGTATCTGAGATAGCCCATTGGTATGCACCTGTAGCTAATTATCTAGTTAGCCGCACCTTCCCTCCGAACTTTTCTAAGCATCAAAGAGACAAGCTGAAAAGCGAGTCTAAATATTATATATGGGATGACCCATATTTATGGAGATATGGCGCTGACCAGGTAATTAGACGGTGTGTGCCTCAATCAGAATTCCAGTCCATCTTAGAGGCCTGTCACTCATCTGAGAGTGGAGGACATTTTGGCCCTCAAATGACTGCTAGAAAAATCTTAGACTGTGGATTCTGGTGGCCTACTCTTTTTAGAGACGCTGCTGAATTTTGTAGATCTTGTTTTCTATGCCAGAAATTTGGTAATATATCCAGGAAGGATGAGATGCCTCAACAAATTATGCTTTTCTGTGAAATTTTTTATGTTTGGGGCATTGACTTCATGGGTCCATTTCCAAATTCTAATGGTTATTTATATATATTGTTAGCTGTAGATTACGTTTCCAAATGGGTGGAAGCAATTCCTACCCGCACTGATGATGCTAACACTGTTGTTTCCTTTGTGAGAAACCATATTATTTGTCGCTTTGGATCACCACGAGCAATCGTGAGCGATCAAGGCACCCATTTTTGTAACAGGAGACTAACCGGATTAATGAAGAAGCATGGGATAATTCATAAGGTTGCAACAGCATACCACCCTCAGACTAATGGGCAAGTCGAGGTGTCAAACAGAGAAATAAAGCGTATCTTGCAGAAGATAGTCAAACCTCATAGAAGAGACTAGAGCACCAGGCTACAAGATGCACTTTGGGCGTACAGAACCGCATACAAAACACCCATTAGGATGAGTCCTTTCCGCTTAGTTTATGGAAAAGCTTGTCATCTCCCTATTGAAGTAGAGCACAAAGCCTTCTGGGCAGTAAAGGAGTGCAACATGGGAATTGAAAAAGCCGGAGCTGAAAGGAGATTACAACTGCAAGAATTGGAAAGCCTTCGCCTGAAAGCTTATGAGAACTCAAGACTATACAAGGAGAAGATGAAGGCTGTACATGATTAGCACATCAAGAGGAAAGAGTTCCAACCTGGAGATTTAGTCCTCCTTTACAAATCTCGACTGAGGCTCATGCCAGGCAAGTTGAGATCAAGATGGGAAGGTCCATACAGAGTAGAGAAGGCCGAACCGTACGGAGTTTATCACCTAAGCCATCCTTCAAGCTCTGAACTTATCAAAGTTAATGGACATCGTTTAAAGCTGTACCATGGCGAGCAGCTAAAGAAAAACAAGGAGCTCGAGATCTTCCTCTTGGAAGATCCCCACATAGCCGAAGACTGAACTAGTGGAGCGTCCAACTTACGGACGTTAAAGCAAAGTGCTAGGTGGGAGACAACCCACCATGGTATGATCATTCTTTTCCTTATTTTTTATTTTCTTATTCAATAACTCTTCTCTTTATTAGTACATTTCGTGCATCTGCATCTGCATATTTTTATTTAAAAAAAATGTTACGCGACGCGACCGCATCATTGACGCGTCCGCGTCGCAAGGAGATGGGAGAAAATAATAAACAAACAGAGAGTCATGCAGGAGCGTGGTTGGAGGTGTGCCCGTGGCATAAATTATCCCACGCGACCGCGTGCCCCACGCGGCCGCGTGACCTGGATTTCGACGTAACAAGGGTGCACGACCGAAAGTTGTGCTAGAGTGGTGCTGGATTGGTGCTGAGCGCATAATCTTTTCCACGCGGCCGCGTGAGCGACGCGACCGCGTCATATCCTTCTACCAGCCCACTCACGCGATCGCATGCCCCACGCGATCGTGTCACCCAAAATTTGGCACTAATATGATTTTGAACAGAGAGTTGTGCGAGTGCGAGGCTACCCTCGCGCAATTAGCCTAAAACGGGCCACGCGACCGCGTCAATCAGTTTCAACGCAAGTCGCGCGACCGCGTGCCTCACGCGACCTCGTCGCTTGCGCCGCACAGTTTTTCTGATTTGCCAATTATCTTATCTTTTTCTCCCCAAATCCTATTTTCTCTTTTCCCTCCTTATTTTTTCTCCCTCCCTTCCTTCCTTCTTCCTTCTTTCTCACTTTTTTTTTACACTTTCTCTCTCTCACCCCCATTAACAAGGTTTTTCTTGTTCTCCTTCCCTCCTTACTTTTCTATTATTCTTCTTATTTTTATATGTGATCTTCTTTTCTCTTCGTTTTACCTTCATTATTCATATTGTCTTTTTCTTCCTTTTTCCTTTTTATTTGGAGTTATAAATTTATGTGAGTCATTAATTCTCATTCTATCCTTGTGGATTGTTATAAATTTGTTTGACAATTATATATATTACTTTTTCAAGGGATGATTGCATGTTCACTTTCATACTTTCCATAACTTAATTATCGTGCATGCTATGTGTTTGTGAAAAGGCCCATATGGCATTATGCATTTTTCTACATTATCCTACTATTCAATGCTTACTTTTCACAAATTCCCTTTACTATTGTATTAATTGGAAATTAATTGTCAATACAAACGTGATGGTTTGTTACGAATAATGCTTGATCTATGCTACTCATGCCTTTGCCAGCATGCCAATAAACACCTTGCATTTACTTGTCATCATATGCGTTAGCTATCTTCCATTAATGACTTTTCACATGTAGTCATGACCATGTGTTAACATCATTTACCTTTAAATGTGCATTCATAACCATCCTTTCTCGTTCTCTTCCTTGCTCTATCTCTTTGAATTTAATTTTCTTTCTCTTCCCTTTTTCAGGATGGCCACCAAGAAAGGAAAGGAGAAAGCCACTCCCAAACAACCAGCAAGAAGAGGAACGAAAAGAGCATTAGTGGCAGAACCCTCTTCAACTGCAGTTAAGCCCTCAACAAAGAAAATTAAGAGGATTATAAAAGTTGATGATAAAGAAAGAGCCTTCCCAGCAAAGGACACTGCGCGATTCTCCAATCGCTACTGTGAGCAGATGTTCCCCATCCTGGCAGAAAGGAGTTACAACAATGAATACCTTCTTCTCCTCCCAAACCATATTGCTACATTTGTTGAGCTGCAGATTACACGAAGACAATGGGATTTCCTACAGAGACAGCCAAGGCAGGTCAATCTTTCTTGGGTAGTCGAGTTTTACTCCAACTTCCACCTACCAACCCTACAGTTTGTCTACGTCCGTCAGAAGCAAGTCCCCATTACAGAAGAGGCCATTCAACAAGCTCTAGGTCTTCCCCCTGTTCCAGAAGGATTGGATGCCTTTCAAGAAGCCGCACTCAAGCGCCAGCTGTACCAATTCGACTGGGACACCGTTCTCAGAGTCATCGCACTACCTGGCAGCCGATGGATCTACGGATACCATCGTACCCGCCCTAAGGGAATTTTGGCTTCAGCACTTACCTTGGAGGCTCGCGTATGGGCACAGATCATGTCCCATTACGTCTTTCTGAGCACTCATGAATCCTCTTTCACTGCGGACATGGCCGTTCTACTATGGTGCATCCTTACAGACCAACCTTTGAATCTACCAAGACATATCCGGAATGCCATGGGACACGTACAAATTGCGGGCAACTTACCTTTCCCCGCCCTGGTCTCAGATCTTGTCTCAGCCGCCGGAGTCTCCTACAGAGCTGGGGACACCAAAGCCATGCTTCCTCGGGATGATCAGTATGTTCCTAACGGGAAGTACCTTAGACTTCCAGCAGCCACTATCAGCCAGCCTACTAAACTAGTTGAAGATATTCCTTCTTCAACACCACAAGCACCCACTACTGACCAACTGCTCCAGCAGATACTTGCAAGGTTGAATCGGCAGGAACAGAAAGCTAAGATGAAAGAGCGCCGTAACAAGCGCCGATTTACATACCTCAAGGAGCTGATTATGGGAAAATTCAAGGACTCAGACACCCCGGACTCCACTTTCTTTACCAGCACAGGGAGCCACGATGGCCCCGACGATGGAGATACTGCTACCAACCCACCTTTGTTCCTGACAGATGGCACCGAGGACGGTGCAAAGCCTTAAGTGTGGGGAGGTCGGTTAGTACCTGACTTTTGGAGGTAATTTCTATTTCCTAAACACCAATAAATGAGGATATTTAGTTAGATTTTTCTTTTGTAGAATAGGATAAATTGCATAGTAATAGGTTAGTTGCATGCATGTTCTGCTTGATTGAAAAGACAATAGGTTTCTTCGAAGACCCTATCTTTGGAACAAAATTTCACTAATTTTAATCAAAATTTTTATGTTAAATTTGCTTGAAGTTGTATTTGGAACATAATTTTTGAGCTAAAGAACATACAACCTGTGAAATTTGAGCCTTTATGAATGGTTACATTATTTAACCATAACTATTTTATTCTTGTGTGTTTACTTCTCTATAATTGTAATCTATATTTTGTTTCATCCTATATGTCAAATTTTTATTATATTTATATGTTTGCATATGATTGAGGCCATTATTTGTTTAGCCCACTTATCCAAATTAAGCCTACCCCTTTCAATTATCTTTGTTAGCCACTTTGAGCCTTTAAATCCCATTTGTTCTATATTTTACCACATTACTAGCCTTAAGTGGAAAAATAATTATATATCCCAAATTGAATCTTTGGTTAGCTTAAGATAGAATTGTGTGAGTCAATCAAGTATGGGAAATTGTGGGAACAAAAGATAAGAAGGGAATGTGTTATGATAATGTAATGGGAATTCGGATACCTACTCATGTGGAACTATAAGAATTAAAAATCTATGTGCATTGATAAGCTATGTTTATTTTTATGTTAATTAAAAAAATTCAATAAATAAATAAGGGGACAAAATTATCCCAATGTTAAGTTAAGAATTCAAAGGTCAATGCATGTATGATAAAATTAAAATAAAAGGTTGAAACATGAGTATGGAATGTGAAAGGAATTTCTGGGTAGCTAGGTATGCATTCTAAAGTTATATAGAATATACATAGAGGTTAGGCGAAAGCTTGGGTTAATTAAAGATTCAATTTATAAGCTTACTTAGCCATATATATATATATATATATCCTTACCCTTACCTTGGCCCCATTACAACCTTGAAAAGACCTCATGATGTTTGCATTGGTATATTAAATGTTGTTGATTGGTTAGGAGAAGAACAAAAATTTAGAAAGCATGATTAGAGAAGGATAGAATAATTACCCTATACACTAGAGAGACTAGAGTGTACATACATCTTCAGTGAGAGTTCAATGCTTGAAATTTTATGTTCCCTGCTTTCATGAGTTGTCTTCTTGCATTTTTAGCTGTTCTTGCTGTATAAGAATTGAATTAGTGAAATTTGATTTGTAATTGTTTTGAAGAGCTTATTTACTTTTGATCAAGTGGACAAGAATCATATAGTTGTATTTACATATATAGGTTGCATTGCATTGCATGAGTTTCACATGTTCCTACTCATTTATTTTATCTCCTTCAACTAAGCATGAGGACATGCTAATATTTAAGTGTGTGGAGGTTGATAAACCACTATTTTATAGTTTATATTATGTTTAATTGTGTGGCTTTATCTTGATCTTTACCCACTTATTCATATGATTAGCATGCATTTATATTTCCTTCCTAAATTTATTACATGATTGAAAACTTACTTCCTAGAGACTTTTAATTATGTATTTTAATTCTCCTTTATTCCATGCGATGCCGTGATCTGTGTGTTAAGTGTTTCAGGCTTTATAGGGAACGAATGAGTTGGATATTGGAAAGGAAGCTTGCAAAAATGGAAGGAACACAAGAAATTAAGGAGATGACCAGCGAGAAGTGACGCGGCCGCATGGCTCACGCGACCGCGCGGATTGGAATAGCATAAGTGACGCGGAGGCATGGACGACGCATCCGCGTGGAGAAGCAAAACTCCGAATGACGCGTCCGCATAAATGACGCGATCGCGTGACGTGCGCGATCTGCATAATCTGCAGAATCGCTGGGGGCGATTTCGGGCCCTATTTTGACCCAGTTTTCGGCCCAGAAAAGTAGACTAGAGCCAGGGAACATGCAGAAATCAACAACAACATTCATTCCGCATAGTTTTAGTTTTTAGATCTAGTTTTCCTCTCCTGTAGGTTTTTTTTCTCTCTACACATTCATAGTTTTTAGGATTCTTATTTTCTATTGCTTTTTGCATTGGGATTTTGAGAAGAGTTATTACCTCATCAAGACTTCGTCATTCTAGTTCGTTTTCTTTACTTGGCTTTACTCTTCCATGTCCTTTAATTTACTTAATTCTACTATTGGATTATTTTAGAATTTATTAATACAAGAGTTATTTTTATTTTTAATTGATTCTTTTGAGTTTTATTTATCATGTCTTTCTTTAATTCCCTTTCCTATGTTATGAGTTCCACATTCACAATAAGTGAGTAGTTTCCTAACTTGATGGGGAGTTGATTGAAAGGAACCCTTGAGTTGGAATGCTCAAAGGAGAAATTATAATTGGGTTTATTATTGGATTGCCCTCTAATCACTAATGCCAGTCCTTCCAAGTAAGCGGACTGGGACTTGGGAATAGAAACAGCATTTCAACTTGTTTGACTTTCCCTTACCTAGTAAGGGATAACTAAACAGAACAACCCTCAATTATCAATTAATCTTGAGAGTACTGCAACAAGAATAGGGCTTCCAACTAATCTACTCCCAGTCAAGGCTTTTAATTAAATCACATTAATTCTCTGATTTAATTTCCTGTTATTCAACTCAAATCTTTTTGAAAACCATCCGATTAATAAAATAGCACACTTTCCTGCAACTCGTTGGGAGACGACCTGGGATTCATACTCCCAGTATTTTAATTTTAATTTCTGTGACACCCTTTTTTTTAAATTGATAAGCGGATTTCTGGTTGGTTGAGGACTAGACTCGCAATGCATATCTTATAACAATTCTTAACTCGCCAATTTCCGCCCACATCAAACGTCGCCATCGCATGTTCTTAGTAGGAAAGTGAATGCCGTAAAAAAAATACAGAATAAACTACAAATAGTTAACTCATATCCTAAAAATAATTTTCTTTATTAAATCCTTAAAATTCTTCCTAAGTTTTATCTAAAGCCATTTAAGCCCTTTCTTTAAATCACATCACTAAGTTCGCAGCAACAAAATAACTAATTAAGCACACAAGAAAGTCACCAGGGCAAACAACACAAACAAGCAACACAATCACAGGAAAATAAAATAAATAACCACAATCAAATGCAAGTGCGCAAACAATTTATGATGCATGCCTGTTCCTAGCGCAGGCCATGAGCTCAAGCATCGGTTGTCTACCTGCAACCCGACGTTACTCAGAGCGAACCCCTAATATAGTTCCTTTACTGTGTCAATTAGACACCTTGGCATCACGGTTACCCGTGTCAGTTAGGCCTGATCATAATAACATTTTAATGTGTATCACAGTAAAAAACAGTGCTATCAGTTAGGCAAACATTTCCGTATTAGCAATCTCAGGCTATCAATTAGGCGGGCACTTTCGCATTAGCAGTTTGGCAAGGCCCATTCACATTTCATTCTCATGAATCATAATCTATTTCAATTATTTATTTCACTCATGACTTTTCATTTTCTTTCTTTTCATTATACCTCCACATCACCAATTACATACTCATACCTCCGCATCACCATATTATTAAACGTACCTCCGCGTCACCGCTTGACTATACATACCTCCGCATCACTATATTATTCTCACCTCCACATCACCACTTATTCTTTTACCTATCATAACCTCAACTTATCTCAATCCAGCCCAGTACTCAGTTCTGAATTAATTCATATTTCTATTTCAACAAACAACGCCACATTCATCACTCACAATCACAATACAACCAGTAACAACTATAACCATATCATCATCAATAAGAAACTCACAATTGACAAATACACATATAGCTTATTGACAAAGACCAAATTGTAGGTTAGGATTTTCTCCAAATAGATTTTTATTGCAAGTATAGCTCTGAACCAACAATTGGCCAATAATCAAATTTAATTCAAAAGATTGTCACAGTTCAAACCATACATAAATCGAGAGTATTTAACTCCCGGGTCGTCTTCCCTAGGAGTTGCAATGAAATGTCATATTATTGGCTATAGGAAAATGGGGGTTGGATGGTGGCAATTGGCAAGAAATTTAAAGTGCAAAAAACTAAATAGGCATGCAATGAGTTAAATGGAAGCAACTGAAAGTAATGCAAATGGAAATTAAATGATAAAAGGGACTCTTGGCAAGAAGTGTGTAATTAAGGATTCCTATCCTAGTTGTGGACCACAAACATGGTAATTGTATGTGAATTAATCCCAATTAGTCAACCCTACATCGAGGATAAGTCAAAAGGGCATGATTAATTCCAATCCCTAAGTCCTAGTCAACACTAGTGGGTCACTTAGAGTCAAGGAAAACCAAACCAATTAACAATCCTCACACAATGCGGAATGGACATCCACCACTCAAGTTCACCCAATCACCCAATTTCTCAACCAAGAGTGTGAAAAACTAAGCAAAAATCCAACCAAGCATTTTATTAAACACTTGGTGAGCATGAAAAGAAAGCATGATAAAATAACAAGAAATAATAAATACTACAACTACCAAGCAAGAAAAATAAAGAGAGCAACTCAATAAAGCAATAAATGACATGAAACATAAATTGCATTAATTGTAAATTAAAATAACAAAGTGTGCTCATATACATAAAAGTGACAAAAGAAATGAAATAACAAATAGAAGGAAAGAACAAAGATGCAATAACAATAAATGACAAAGAAAAGTAAATGAAAACAAGAATTAAAAGTAGAAATTACAAAAAATTAAACTAAGAAACCCTAATTCTAGAGAGAAGGGGGAGCTTCTCTCTCTAGAAAACAACCTACATAATGCTAAACTAACCCTAATTTCTCCACCCCCTCACATGGAGTGAGGCCTTCTTTGATATAGGCAAAATCAGCTTCAGAAATTCCAAAAACTGGGCTCTAGAGGTCCAGAAATCGCCCCAGCGATTTGCATTGAGTGAGTCACGTGCTTGTGCATACGCACACACATGCTGATTTTCTTCTTGTGCGCACACACAGCTTGTTGTGCATACGCACACATAGCTTTGTAGTTCTTGTGCGTACGCACAATGATTTGTGCGCACACACACTCCAATGTGTGCTTCTCCTTTGTTTTCTTCATGTTTTCTCCCTCTTGCATGCTTTTCTTCCACTCTTATCAAGCCATTCCAAACTATTACACCTGAAATCACTCATCAAAACCATCAAGGCATCGAATGGGATAAAAGTGATTAAAATAAGTACAAAATAGCATGTTTTCACAATTAGGCTCAATTAAGGGAGAGAACACAAAAGTAGCTATTTGGATGAGTAAATATGGGTTTATGTGATGAAATCCACTCAAATCAAAGCAAAATATATCGTCAAATATGGATTCATCACTTATTTAATAATCCAATTCTTTATAATGTCATCAAACATACCAAAATTCAATTTTAGCGTACTCAAACATACTCACACTTACTAACAGTTTCCAACTTCATCAGTTTTTATTAATTGGTCATGCATAGCAATTATAAATCATTTGTAATTATTCAGTAAGCTTTTTGGCATTCTTAATTTTAAAAACTTTTAATTTCAAAACGAACCCCCTACCTCGATGTCGTAATCGCATAATTTGAACAAGACATCCCCCATTTCATTTCTAATTTCAGCAGTGACAATCCTAATGCAACCAAGGATAGTGGCAGCTGCATCAACTGGAACAGCAATAGCGTTAATTTCATGGGGCGATGATAATGGTTGCAGCATGACAAGAATTTTGAATCTAATGTGATCAAGGGCAGAAACAGCCTTGGGAATTCAAGACAAAGCAAAAACTAAAATTGAATTAAAACAAGAATATGACAATAATAGCAATGACAGAACAGAATGTGCAAATGGATTAGGCCCAAGGAAAAGATCAGACCAGTACCAAAATAATAGAATCAGAACCAGCAACAACCCCGACGTTGGCTTCCGGCAGCGGCAACACCTTCGCCAGTGGCTCCAATTGAGACAAACTCCAACAAACACAATATAGCCAAGAATATCAGAGGCAAATACAGGGTATTTTATAGAGAAATAAAGGTTCAGAGATGGTGGTTCTCATGATTAGGGCTTAACTGACTCAACATTAATGATGATGGCAACCAGGAATTCCGGCGATAGCAGCGGCAAAGGAACGGTTCCTCCTCTGTGCGCCACCCTTCTCACAAGTCTCGTGCTCCTTCTCTTGCTCTCCCTCTCTCCAGCGACAGTGACTACTCCACTCTCCTCCAAGCCGGCGCCGAAGCTTAGAGACGGCGAAGCGAGTTTGGGCTCCATGGATGGGACGGTGGTGACGGCAGGTCCTCCTTCTTACCTTCATCGCGCCTCTCTCTCGATGCCTCTCCCTCACGAGCGTTCTCTCTCTCTTGTCTAGCTCTGGCGACAGCGATGGCAACTAGCACAGGAAGCGGCACAGCAAGGCAATCGTCTTTCCTTTCTTCTTCCTCTGTTCCGTCACTTTCTTCCTCTGCTCTTCGTTTCCTTCTTTCTTCCCTTCTGTTTCCCACTCGAGCTCCCCGTTCCCTTTCTTTCGTTTCTTTCTGTGTGTGTGCTTTTGTTTTGGTTGTGTTGTGTGCTATGAGTGTTAGGAAAAGGGTAGATAGCGGTGGGTGAGTGAGTGACAAGAAGAATGTGAGCGTGGCTCACTGAGGGATAAACAGGTGTGGCCGTGTGGAGGGGGTTGCGTGTGTTATTTGGGTGAGAAGGGTTAGAGTTAGTGAAATTAGGGTTTCTTATTGAAAATTTAGGGTAATTTAGTAATTTTAATAAAATTAAAGGGTAATATAGTAATTAAAAACTAGTTTTGAATCCAATAATAATATCTATAAAATTATCATTTAATCATCAATTTACAAATTATTTTCAATTCAATACTTTAATTTAATATTTGGAGATAATCAAATTAGTTTTCTTTAAATTATAAAATAGAGCTAAAAAATTTAATTATTCAAATTAAAACATATAAAATTCTTATTATCATTCAATTACTAAAACTTTAAATCATATATAAGAAGTTGCTTAATTGATATATAACATCTCTTAAAAATATATCTCAATTAAATATAATAAATTATAAATAAATTTCTTATTTAATTTTTTTTTTTAAATTCGGGGTCTTACAGAGTCTCTCAAAGCTTGTAGATATCGGTTTCAGTTTTCAAACATGGCCCAAAAATATCCCATTTGATATTTGCTGATGATTTACTGCTATTTTGTAAAGCTACGAAAGCTCATGTAAAGGAAGTTATGAAGTGCGTGGACTTATTCTCCAAAGCATCATGCCTGCGGGTAAATCTTAGTAAGTCTAGGGCTCAATGTTCAAAGAATATTTTTGGAAGAAGGAAGGAGATGTTCTCAAGAGTCTCCATTATTTGTTTTTATCAGGACTTGGGAAGGTTCATAGGGGTTAATATTGGGCATAAAAGTTTTTCTAAGAGGACGACTCTAGAAGTCATTGAGAAAATTCAGAACAAGCTTGCTAGTTAGAAGGGGTGTCTGTTGAATAAGGCAGGAAGGCTTTATTTGGTTAAGTCAGTAATGACTTCTATTCAAGTCTACAACATGCAGGTTACTCTCCTTCCAAAGTATGCATGTGAAAAGATTGATTCACTGATGCGACAATTCTTATGGAGAGGCCATAATAATAGGAGAGGGTTGTCATTGGTTAAGTGAGAAGTAGTTATTACTCCTAAAAAGGCGGGTGGTTTAGGTGTAAGAGATACATACTGTGCTAATCTGGCGCTTCTTGGCAAGTTAGCTTGGGATTGCTTCAATAATAGAAATAAATTGCGGGTGCAGATTGTGATGCAAAAATACCTTCGAAATTCGAATTGTTTTTGTGTTAGTCATGGACAGAATGCGTCAGCCACTTGAAAAAATATTCTTAAAACATATGAGGCTCTTAAATACGGGTTTAGGTGGAATGTAGGGGATGTATAGCAATCCGTGTGGTATGATGAATGGACCCATTTAGAAGACTTTGTAATCTTGTTCTCTATGTTCACATATCTGAGTCGGAATTCGTAGTGGCTGATTTGTGGCATGATGGATCTTGGGTGGTAGATACGCTTGCTACGACAATTTCTCTTGCAGTTAAGTAATTCATTTGCTGCCTTCCCTACCTAAATTTGGCGGACCTGGATCCAGGAGTTGGTGGTCTACAAGGACAAAACGGTATACTGCAAGAGAATGTTATAGTTGATTGTTGAAGCATAAAATGAATTGGAATGGAAATAGTGATTGGAGCTGGCTTTGGCACTTAAATATTTTGGAAAAGATCAAATTCATTATGTGGCTTGGACTTCATAACGCTCTCCCGATGGAGGCTTTTCGATTCAGTCGTCAGAGATGCAATGTGGCTCAGGAGACAATTGAACATTGCCTTAAAAACTGTGTTAAATCCAAGAGTCTTTGGCAAATGTTAGACCCTCGCTTTATTGGTTTGTTTGAAGGCACCTTTATTGAGACTTGGTTTAGAAAGGTCGTGCCTTGTAATGAGGTTCTTTTTAGGGTCGAAGTGTGGTGGTTGTGGAGACATAGATGTAATGATGTTCTCAATGTTAGAAATCTTTGGATGGATCACACAGTGATTGTCCTTATCAGAAGCACTTTCATGGACCTGAGACTTTATATGCATTAGTGTTCTTTTTTCAGCACCTTCAAGATTCACAAGTGTTGGAAACCTCCTGTAGGTAATAACTTTAAAGTTAATTGTGATGCAAGTTTATTTCCTAATTTGAGTTTTGCTGGTTTTGACGGTGTATTATTAGAGACTCTAATGGAAGTTGGATCTTGGGCTGTTCTGGTAGTTCTTCTTTTTGGTCTATCACCGGATGTGAATTTTTTGTAGTTTGAAGGGGTCTTGTCATAGTTAGAAACTACAATTTAAGAGACATTGTGTGTGAAATGAATTGTTTGGATGTTCTGCACTTTTTATATGATTCTAGTAGTGAGTACACGTCTAAAGTTATTAATCTAATTTATAAAATTTAAGAGCTTTTTATCAACATCTTAATATGTGTTAAGTCGATTGAATAACTAGAAAAGCAAATAAAATGACAAATTAGATGATTAGATATAAAGTAAAAAATAATTCCAATCAGAATCTAGTGATATTCTCGAGTAAATTATCAATTTTGATTTAGGATAAATATTTGTTTTGGTCTTTTTGTTTTGTTTAGACACAAAAAAAATTAAATTAAATGGATAAGGTAAAGAAAACGAGAGTAGCCATGATGCGATGGCGACCTCCACGCAAGACTATTCATAGGACAAATTGGTAGCCATGTCAACACCCAATTGGCGCGTTTCATTTCGCTAACACTGCGTGGCATTTTCGTAATTCTGATCAATTCGCAGCCCACTTTCCTTAATTCTTCAGCGTCGCCCCAACACTTCTTCCACTCCCCGAAGTTTTCCCTCCCAACCAACACTTTCCTCTCTAGTCCCTTCACCCCTTGACCATCCCACAAAGACCACAAAGAAACAAAGGGGCCACCCGAAA
Source organism: Arachis hypogaea (assembly GCF_003086295.3). Lineage (NCBI taxonomy): Eukaryota > Viridiplantae > Streptophyta > Magnoliopsida > Fabales > Fabaceae > Arachis > Arachis hypogaea. Next base: position 59,861,632 of record NC_092054.1, read on the forward strand.
CTGGGAGAGAAACAAAGAAAAGGAAAACAAAAGGAAGGAAACTCGACCGAACTGAGGCTCCAATTCGAGAAATCAGTGTTAGAAATCGAAAATTTTCCGTGATCTAGCTTTCCGTCTCTGAGCTGAATGAGTGAAAGAGGGAAAAAGGAGAAGCAAACGGAGAAAAAGGAGAGAATGAAAAACATTTTCAAGAAGCTTCACATAGGGAGCAGTAGCCACGATCCTAACCGATCCAATGAGATTCAGCCAACTGTCCCCTCGCCGTCGTGCGCCGCTGATCACCGTGCTGCTGTAGCATCACAGAATACCGGCGTATCTCCGGCGAGCCCGTCGCCGTCGTCCTCTCCCTCTGCGGCGCCGTCTGTCGCTCCGTCTGGTGTCGGCGGCGCCGCCGCTGCGATCGTCAACCGGCAGGACTTCTTCTCGTCGGAAGAGGAGTTTCAGGTGCAGTTGGCCCTAGCAATCAGCGCTTCGAACTCGGATTTCGGTGGCGATCGCGAGAAGGATCAGATCCACGCGGCGACGCTGCTGAGTCTTGGAGGACACCGAATTGATTCGGCGAGGAGCAAGGATGAGGTTGCCGAGGCGCTGTCGAGGCAGTACTGGGTAAGCTCATTTGGTCAATTCTCGTCTGCGAATTAGGCTTTATGGTTGGTTAGTGGTTTTCTTCTTTTGCTATTATTTTGTAATTTTACTCGTTTTAGGCTTTGATTGATATTTTTTGTTTTGTTTTGCTGAGTGAACTCGATTGCGTGTTTGGAGCTTAGGACTAGCAATTGGGTGAACTGCGTAACTTTCAAGGATTTGGAATTTTGACTTATGTGATATCTTTTTTGCTATGGTCTCTGGACTGATTGAATGTGCGGTGTGTTCAAAGCTAGTCGAATGTAATATTTAATTGTTTGTTCTTTGGAAGTGCATTGTGTCCCTTGGAAATGTAGATCGCTATTTTTGGAACCATGGGGAGTTTATTGGTGAGCTTGACATTAGAAGAAAGGTATAGGATGGCAATGATTGAGATTCTTACGGAACTGCTCTGTGGGCTCACAATTATTACCATGGTTAACATTTCTGCTGGATAATAAGCTTAATCGTCTGCCACATGTTGAGTTGGTTAGGTCGCGGGCATTGTCTCTGTGCTTTATGCTTTCAACTTTCTGTGTGGATGTTATCATTGCATTTCTGGGTTTCTAGAGTTTGTATCTCTAATTTATCAGTGCAGCCTGTAAGCTTTATCATCTTACTGCTTATTTACATAATAATAATTATTCTTATGAGAATTGTGCCTTATACCATATTTGGTTTGGAAGCTCCCAAAAGCCATGTAAACTTGCTAATATGGACTTAACAATTATATTGCTAATATGGGACTTATACCATATTTGGTTTGAATCTTTAACAGCCATGCACATTTTTATTTGAACTGCAATACATATACCATTGTTCTGTAATTTATTGGCTGTCAGTGGAGCACCAAGATAAGATAATCAAGTTTGTAAATTGTATTTGATGAATGATTGAACGTGAATTGCTGGCACCTTTCCATTTAATTCTTGTTTCTTGAATGGTTTGTGTTTTGATTGTCTTACATTTCTTATTCTCTATTTCACTTACTAGGATTACAATGTGCTTGACTATGAGGAAAAAGTGGTAGATGGTTTTTATGATGTTTTTGGGCTTTCTGCTGATTCTGCAATGCAAGGAAAGATGCCATCCCTAAGAGACCTCGAAACAGATCCTGGGGATTCTAGCTATGAAGTGGTCATAGTTAATCGAACAGTTGATCCTGCCTTGGAAGAGCTAGTGCAAATTGCACATTGTATTGCATTAGACTGCCCTGTCACCGAGGTTGGTATTTTGGTACAAAGGCTTGCTGAACTTGTTACAAGCCATATGGGTGGTCCTGTAAAGGATGCTAGTATTATGTTGGCGAGATGGACGGAAAGGAGTACGGAATTAAGGACATCACTTTCAACAAGTTTATTGCCTATTGGGTCCTTAAATATTGGGCTCTCTAGACATCGTGCGTTGCTTTTCAAGGTTAGAATTGTTGCTTTTTTGGTGATTAGAGTCTTGTAGGCCATACCTTTATGTTAAGATAGTCTAGTCATAGCATGCAGTAAAGGGCGGGAGACAAAATTATACTAAATGGAGTAGGATATCAATCTTTTGGCTGAATCTAGTCATCAATACTTCTAATACTATTTGATCCTTCTAACCAATGGACTTGTAGATGTGTATAATTGCGAAGTATTGTTTGCATATTGAGTTTAAGTCATTTGGATTAATTGAGAGACATTTGTTTCAATGTATTTAAGGTTATCATATAAGTAGTAAGAATTTTTATTTAGATTTTTGAAATTTCTGCATACCAATTACTGGATCTGTAATATGTTATTTTGTTTTTTCTGGATGTAGGTATTGGCCGACAATATTAAGATGCCTTGTAGGCTGGTAAAAGGTAGTCATTATACTGGTGTTGAGGATGATGCTGTCAACATTATAAAGTTAGAGGATGAAAGGTTAAAGTTTTTAATACCTTTGTATGCTTCTTGTGTATTTGTTGTTCTCTGCATGTCCGTTAGGTTTTCTCATTCTCTTTGTTCTCTTTTGGGATTAATTTAATTGTTTTAAAACACACAAAAGGAGGAGGGCAACCCCAGACGCATGCTGTGGATGTGCACAGCCTGCTTGGGGGTCCCACCCCTTCAGGGTGAGGAAAAGTATTTAATGAAGGATTGATCTCATATTTCTGCCTGTTCTGTGGTTGTTCACTCTTGTTTATCCTCTTTTGTGTGTTGGAACTTGATGATGAAATTTTAGGTCCCCATATGCATCTCCAGTTGGCTGTTGGGTTTTTTTTTTTTTTGTCCTGACTCCTGATATCTCCTGTACTGCTGTCAGGGAGTTTTTGGTTGATCTCATGGCTGCTCCTGGAACCCTTATACCAGCTGATATTTCAAGTACAAAAGATACTGCCTTTAAATCTTACAATCCAAAGGTTGTGCCAAGTTTACCTTCCTCTAATGAAATTGGGTCTTCTTATTCAACACCTATTCCTGCTGATGAAGGTAGTAGTCAAAATTCTGTAATAAGAAATCATTCACCACCATGGAATGAAAAATTATATTTTGAAAAGCCTGAGTATGCACGACCTAGCTTGGGTTTCAGCAAAGACGTTGGTGTTGGTCCTTCTAAGATACCTAATAAAAGAAATACGGAAATTTCACCACCATACTCTGGTGCTTCTCTGTACAAAGGGACTCTTGGAATGAATGCAGTTGGTGATGGGACGAGATTAAATGTAAATGTTGTACCATATGCTCAGAACAACCCCAATGATTCTCATAGCCTTTTTGCAGATCTTAATCCATTTCAGATAAAAGGAACTGGGAAGACATCTGTGCATAATATACCTGTTGAAAATAAAGCTCCTGAGCTCCAGAGTACAAGAAAAAATACTGTTCCTGGGCAACCCCCTGTACCATGGAAGAATTGTTATGCTTACAATGAAGTTTCCAGGAAAAATAATCGTAATCCTAATGACTACAGTCCTACATTATTAGTTTCTAATAATTCTTCCGTGTCTGAAAAGGTTAATCTCAGTGGTAGAAAATCACCATACAGTTCAAATGTAAATAATAACATAAATGTTCAAACTCCACCGCAAGTTACTGGTTCCATGATAGCACCTGCAGCAATTGAACAGAACTGGATTCAGGATCTTAATGCTGATCACAATGGGGGACATGTGGAGCATTCTCAGAATGTCATGTCAGAGGCTTTTAAAGAACATGAAAACAGTGAAATCAGAGATATTGATTGGAGGGCGTGCACACATGACAGATTCATGGGAAGCAATTTAAAACTAAAGGAACCAGAGAGTCCTAGTTCATCAGTTGATTCTATTTCAAACAGGCCCAGGGTTGATCCAAATCCACCAATGTTGGATGATGTAGATGTTGGTGAATGCGAGATTCCATGGGAGGATCTGGTTATTGGAGAAAGAATTGGTCTAGGTAATGTGCATCATTTGTCTTTGCTTCTCTTGTTTCTGTTATTATTATTTTTATTGTTATTATTATTATTATTTGTAAAAATGTGATTGGTTTTCACAGTAAAGATGATGTGGAATTGAATAATTTCTTTTAGTGGATTTAAGCACAGATGGCAATCAACCATCAATTACCGAGATCTACCTTTATATATATTGTCAAATTACCTTTTTTACTCCCCTTTTCTCTATTTGTGCAAAGCATGTTCTGATGGCTATTGGCATCTGTGAGACTGTGACTTACAAAATTATATTTATACATGACATGCCATTCAGAGTTTCAAAAGGATATTTTCTATGATGGCTCTTCTTGTGTCTAAGCTTTACATCTCTACTGATATGTTTCTTAAGTGTTACTTTATTTTTTATTTTTAATTCATGCTTGCTTTAAATAGGTTCATATGGCGAGGTATACCATGCAGACTGGAATGGCACAGTGAGTACTATAATTCCTTTATATACTTGATTGGGTAAATTATTATATTAATAAATCTATTCTTCCCTCTGTGTGTGATAAGATAATTTGGAGACCCATCTCATGAATTGTTACATGTTAATCTATTCTTCCCTCTGCGTGCATTCACAAGTGTAGTTATAGCACCCCTCTTTTAGAAAATAACTGATAAAAGCAATATAAAATTTGATTTGTCATGGTTAATTGAAGTTGCCCAAGAGCTGAGTATAGAAGTAGATAGCTTTTCCTTGTCATTTATATTGCCTTGTACCCTATCTTGCCCTTAAGTACTTGATTTGTTACTTATATGAAAATTGAGAATGCATCAAAGTCCCTTTTTATTCCTTCTATCCATTATTTAATCCTTTAATGCTGATGGATGATATGCTTTTGTTGGGGCCTGTGCCTAGATAAATTATAATTAGGGTAAAGTATGCCTTTTTTTGTTCCTAATGTTTTTTTTTTGTATGTTTGATTTGATTTAATTTTGTTTCTAGCTTTTGAAATAAGTTTCAATTTTATCCCTGTTGTTAATATTTTGACAATCAACAATAAGACAAAATTTCCAAATTTTAACACCCCCCCTCTCCCGGAAAACAACCAAAAAAAAAAAACCAAAAAACCTTCCCCTTCTGCCAAAGCCTGCCTTTTTCTCTCCCAAATCAACAACGGCAATGCCATTGCCATCACTCCCCCCCCCCCCCCAAGCATGTGGTTGGCGCTACTGCCTTCGCCGCCACTGCCATCACCTCTGCCTCCTCCTCCATGCGCCACCGCCTCTAAGTTTGCCTCTGCTTCCACTCTTCACCTCGAGCTCGACAGCAGCTGATGGATCTGACCCTGCCACTGTTGAGCCCTCCTTCTCTGTCTCTGCCCACTTCTGCTCCGTTGTTGTCTTCAAGCTCCTCCTTCGACTCTGTTTCTGCTTCTGCCTTCATGTTCATCATCTGACTCTTGTCTTCTTGCTTCTTGTCTTGAATTTGCATGTTTCTTAATATATATATTTTTTTAATTTCTGAAATTGATCTGTTTCTTTTTGTGAATGGTTTAGGGTTTAGTTGGTGGTGGATTGTGAAAAGTGGGATGATGATATTCTAGTGGAATTGGGGGTTGGTTGAGGGGGGTTGGGGTAGGGTGGCTTCGTGGTGATGAGTGAGGGGCGGTGGCATTGATGTGGTGGCTGTGTGGTCAGGTTGGTTTGGGTGGGGTTGGGGTGAGATGGTGGCGGTAGTGGATGGAGGCTGAGGCTTGGTTCGGGTGAAGGGGGGGGGGGTGTGGTGGGGTTGTGGCAATGATTTGGTGGCCGTGCAGTGGTGGCGAGGGTGGGGTAGGGTGTTAGTGTGTGTGAGGGGTGGTGGGGGAAAGTGGATGTGGCAGGTGTCAGGATGATGATAATAGGAGTAAAATTATAAAAATAAAGTTGACTAAGTGTTGATTGTCAAAAAATCAACATTAGGGGTAAAATTAGAACTTGCTTCAAGTGTTGAGGATAAAATTAAATCAAATTAAATGTTAGGGGTAATTTTGAAGAACTTTGAAAGTGTTAAGGACAAAGGGCATACTTTCCCCCTTATAATTATTTCATTCAATTCTTGTGCTACTAGTAAGAGAGATTGGAGAATTTATTCTCGCACTATCTTCTAAGTTCCATTGTGAAGAATAGGAAGGCAAGAAAAACAAACATGAATAGCTAATGTTCTATTACTATAGTAATAAATGTTCAAATCGTTTCATGATATGGTTAAGTTCAATTGTTTTTTAGCCAACCCATAAGGTTACTTTTGTAGCCTCTATTCTGACTGATGATCTACTGTTATAATATCAGGAAGTTGCTGTGAAGAAATTTTTGGACCAGGATTTTTCAGGTGCTGCCTTGTCCGAATTCAAAAGAGAAGTAAGTAATAATTTAGCTTTTGTTCATATAATTATTATTCTTTGTGCAAAAGAAATAGAGAAAACTTTAATATCAACAAAAACCATTATGTTGCTTAAACTATTGGGAATATTTGGTGGACAAACCAGTCAATGAAAAGAATAAAATTGACAAGTGGATGAGGTGTGGAAAGTGAAGCAATAAAATGAAGGGCAGTGATTAAGTGGGCAAGGATCCACCATCGTTGTTTTCTTGAAGGCCAAAAACTTACCTGCTTTTCCTTTTGATGCAAGGTACGGATAATGCGTAGACTGCGTCATCCAAATGTTGTTCTTTTTATGGGTGCTGTTACCCGTCCCCCCAATCTTTCAATTATTTCAGAGTTTCTTCCAAGGTAGATTCCTTTTTATTTTTTCCTTTCATCATAATTGTTGGACAAATAGTGGTACTGGCTGATCAGCAACTTGTTCTTTGCAATTTTATCTCTGTTGCATGTTTCTCTTATTTGTTATGCTGATGTTTTATATGTAACATCTCAGAGGAAGCTTGTACCGAATTCTTCACCGGCCTAATTGTCAGATTGATGAGAAACGAAGGATAAAAATGGCTCTGGATGTGGTAAGTTATTGCCCTTCTTTCCTTTCAATAACCATTAACACCAGTGATCTTTTGAATTAAGAAATAAGAACACTCCAATTTATAGGCCAGGGGAATGAATTGCTTACACACTAGCACACCAACTATTGTTCATCGTGATCTAAAGTCCCCAAATCTTTTGGTTGATAAGAACTGGAATGTTAAGGTGAGTGGTTCAAAAGTTTGATCTACACATGCGGTGCTTTCCATCTCTGATTTGTACCTCCTCCTAAATTCCTTTTCTTAACATTCAATTTATGTGTTTGTATAGTGGAGTTGGTAGGTTGATTCTGGAAATATGCTATTTTCACAGGTATGTGATTTTGGTTTATCACGCCTGAAGCACAACACATTTCTATCATCCAAGTCAACTGCTGGAACGGTGAGAACTAGATAAATCTATGGATTATTTTGGAGCTCATTTTTATTCACATGCTGCAACGTGCATGTGCCTTGCCTGCCATTTCTGTATTCAACCCTGACATTATTTTCTATGGACATGTTAGCCTGAATGGATGGCTCCTGAAGTTCTCCGCAATGAACCCTCAAATGAGAAGTGAGTTGTCTTCAATCGATTTTTTAGCTTTTATGGATTTGTAGTGTCCCTTCAGAGTTTCGAGATGACACTGAGTACAGCTGCCTTTATGCCCCTAATATAACCAAATTTATCTCATAATTTATCAGTATTCACTATTTAGTAAAATGATTTCTGCTAATCCTAGCTGACAGTCTTTTGCTATATGAAAATCACCTTAAAGCAGAAATGGTTTGTTAGTAGGCTTTTAAACAAATTTGTAATTGGTAATATTTCCATATGTAAACCTAAAGAAAAGTGTCTTCATATTGAACGTTTATAGTGATTCCATACTTAGGTGCTGTGTTCTACTGGTGAAGTCTCTTTGTGCTTTTATAAACTGCAGCTGTGTCTACCAAGTGCATCACTAATTATATTTCAAATGTACAGGTGTGATGTTTACAGTTTTGGGGTCATCCTATGGGAGCTTGCGACTCTAAGGTTGCCATGGAGTGGAATGAATCCTATGCAAGTTGTTGGTGCTGTAGGTTTCCAGAACCGTAGACTTGATATTCCCAAGGAAGTTGATCCTTTAGTTGCAAGAATAATCTGGGAATGTTGGCAACAGTAAGCATGTTTAACTTTGTAGTTTGATTATTCAGTTTCCTGTATAATCACTAACTAAACTATTTTTCCTGTGATGAAAATTTTCTGCTCCCCTTTTTTCCTCAGGGATCCAAATTTGCGTCCCTCTTTTGCACAGCTCACAGTGGCACTAAAATCCCTTCAGCGTCTAGTTATCCCATCTCATCAAGACCAGGTAGCATCACCTTTGCCGCAGGAGATTTCTGTAAATTCTACCCCCTGAAATGTCTCACTTTCTCAAGTGTCAATAACTAGGCTATCTTCGTAGTTTACGTATGTGAGTATAAAGTTATCAAATGGAACAAGAGAACAATAAGAGCCAAAGAAAAGAAAGATTAAAAAAGAAAAGGAAAAAAGATTATATCAAAACTTGTAACGGCAAATATTTGTGTTTAGAATTGTATCAATTGTTGCTGCAGCCAAAACTACTGCAGTGCCATTTTGTATGTATTAGCATGTCCGAGGAACCCAAACTCGGTAGTATATGTAAATTGCTGTACCTCATATCTCCAAAGTTGTCATGTCTAAAGATTAAATCATTCATCACGCTCTTCCTTTTTTTTTTTTTTTTTTCCTTCTCCCCTTATAGACTGGTTAGACACTTAAACCTACGTATATACAAAGGCAATGTTGGGGTTGTGCGAGCGTGAAGAATTTTAATCACTTATACTCTTTTCACGATGAATATTATCAGGACCTTGCTTTTAGAAGGTAGAAATCCATTAAAAGTAGCACTTATTCCCAATTCGCTTGCATATTGGTGATTTCGTTTCTGCGTTATGCGTTTCTCTATTTTAAAAAACTACCCAAATTTATCATTACTATTGAAGATAATTTTTTAATCAACATAATGGTATCCACAAATACGAAGATTTTTAATTGGGAAAAGAAAGGGTGGATGAAGTTAAATTAACACGATACAAATTTTATAGTGGTCTGTTTTACAAGTTAAAAATATAATTATATATATATAAAGAATTTACTTGTACTTCTAGTTTTAGATCGTAGAATTATTATGTGTTAATTTGAATTAGTTTTTTTTGAGTGAAAAAGTATTTATCTTAAAAAATTTTTTTTATTTAATTTAAAATCTATTTAGATACATCTTTTAAAAAAATTATTTTTATTAAAAAAAATAAAAACAAAAAACGTTTTTAATACTTGAAAACTCTTTAAAAAACTATCAAATGTAAAATAATTTTTGTTGGTTAAAAAAGTTTTTTAAAAAGATGAAAAAATAAATATTTTTTTTCAAAAGCCAATCGAAACTGACTCTTAGTGTTGGTTTAAATTGGCTTTTTTGAGTAAAATGCTTTTTCTAAAAAATAAAATATTTTTATTCAATTTAAAATTTTTTTGAATACGTCTTTTAAAAAAAAATTATTTTTATTAAAATAAACAAATTATTTTTTTTTAAAATCTAACAATACCTTACTTTGAAAAAAAAAAGCATAAACAAAAAATGTTTTTAATACTTGAAAATTTTTTTACTGTTAAAAAGAAAAATCCTTTTTGAGAAGATGAAAAAATAAGTATTTTTTTTAAAAGTCAATCCAAAGTGACTCTTAATCATGTCAAGATAATAGAGAATTTATAATAAAATTTAACTGCTATAACCATTAGAATTACCATGATTCTAATAATGAAATAAGTCGTCTCAAATATTATTCTCATTTTTTAGGTTGTCCACGCTCCACAGTATTTTTTAACCTGATAAAAGGAGTCATTAGAAAATATCCATCCCTAATTATAAGTGCCAATTTATTTCCTTACTTTTTTCCTCCTAGGATCATACTATCTGAAGCCTAACTAAATTTTTAGTAGTATATTTTCTCCTATTCTAATATAATTGTATAAGACATTTCGAAACCTGAAAAATTAGATTAATATGGTACAAAATAAACTACATAGCCATTCAAAAAATGTTTACCGCCCCTCCCACTGTTACTATACTTTAACAAGTAGTGTTTGTCAAGTGAAAATTCCTTACTTTATTACTTCAAGTTAGACATTTGACCCTACATAATCTGACTGGATTGGTGTCATAAACATTATAAGTAATATCCAGTGCATCATATAAAAATAGGCTCTCAAGGTAATATCTTAGATCATTTCAGCAAAATTATAACATCAATACAACATAATCTATGACAGACATTAAATTAAAGGTTGAGCTACAAGAATAAATTAAAACATGCCCATATCTCATGAATTATCATGGACTAATATATCAAAATAGATCCTTGTATCATCATCTATAAACTCACAAGTGCCTAGTAATTCTGAAGACCATAACTCAGCATCAGTAGACACAAAAAGATACCGTAATGATAAATCACCTCTTCTTTCAATTCAAAAGAGAACCAGAATCACTAAGAATTTACTTTAGCTCCAAAAATCAAGCAGCTACTTGTTCATGACTTCTAGATGCTGTTGATGTTGATGTGACTCAATGTGAGAAGGGGCTCCTGATGATGGATGATGAGGTTCAGTTGTCTGCAAATATGGTCCAGGGGCTGTATAGTAATGGGGCGACATTTGATTTGCAGCTCCATATGATGGAGGAGTGGATCTGGAAATCTGAGGAGTTGCTCCTGACCCTGACAGAGGCTGATATTGTCCTCCTGAAGAAGGTGAATAATGCCCCGCCATTTGCCGATGTCCGTATGGTGTTCCATAAGGTTGATGTCCTGCTATTCGTGGTGGAGGGCCAGAAGGCGGACTATGCCCTCCTGCCGTTTGAGGCGGGGATCTTGGTGGTGGTGTTGGTGGACGGTATCCAAATCTGTTCATGTTTAGCAGTCTCGGAATCTCCTCCTCCCTCCCAGCCTTCTGGAAAGTCTCCATCAAATATGTCTGCAAGGGAGAAGTAAGGCCGACGCCATACCTTATAACCTCATTAAGCAACTCTTGGCTTTTATCCAGCAAACCATTACTGCATAGACCCTTGATCACAACCTCATAGCAAGTAGGATCAGGTTTGGGATCTTTTTCTCCCATCTTACTCAAAATTTGAGCACAGTCAATGGCTTTCCCATTCTTAATCAATTCATCAAACACCCTATTACCAAAGCTTGCAACCACCCTTAGACCGGCATCCACCATTCTATGGAACACCCTCAAAGTGTCATCAATCCTCTCCATCTTCAAGTATGCCTCAATCAAAGTCCTATGAGTTGGAACATCAGGGCTCAAAGATTTCGAGCACAGCTCTTCAAATAGAGTTTCCGCTTCAGACAGCATTCCATTCTCACAAAACCTAGCAATAATATTATTGTATCCTGCAACGTCCATAGCGAAAGGCTTCGAATTTGCCCTCGTCCCAACCTTCTTAAAAGTGGCAAGTGCTTCTCCAAACTTCCCCAGCTTAAAACACTCGTTGACCATTATATTGAAGGTATCCGAGTTCACAGCTTGAAAATTCGGAGGAGTATGATTATCCAACATCTGATGAAACAAAGCCCACGCCTCCGTGCTCTTGCCGTACTTGAACAAGACCTCCAACAAGAGATTGCAAGTAGCGGGCGTCATTCTAAACTCGCGATCCAATAAGGATTTGTAAGACTCCATTGCCTCCTTATCTCTACCCTGCTTGAAGTACCACTCCATGTAAGTAGCGTTGACAACCCCATCATACACCAAACACCTCTCTTTCAACTCATCAAATAGTTCATTGGCCTTGTCAAGATTCCCCAAGTTAAGGAAACCAGAAATCAGATTATTGTACACCAGAGAGTCGGCACCGTGGCCTTTAGTCAGCATCTCACGCAAGAGATCGACGGCCTCGCCAATGCGGCCGGCGTCGATGAGACCCTTAGTGAGATGGCGATAGGACACAGGGGAAGGGCTGAAAGGGGCATTGGCAATGACATGGCGATAGATTTGGATCGCCACGTCAACGTTCCCCTCATCACAGTGGGTGTTGATTAGGTTATTATAGGAAACGATATTGGGAACAATATTTGACTGGTTGAAGAAAAAGTGAAAGAGAGCGATGGCCTCTTGGTACCTCTTGGCGCGGTACATGGCGGCGATGATGGCGTTGCAGGTGAAGACGGTGGGGCGGGTGACGGAGAACACAGAGTGACGGGCCACGGCAGAGGCGGCGTCGAGGTCGCCGGCGCGGATTAGAGACTGGACGCGGTTGTGGAGGCTAAGGCGTGGGCCGACGAGGGCGGAGGTGGAATCCGGGAGGCGTGGAGCGTTGGGGTCACGGGAGGCGGCGGATTGATGAGGAGGAGGACGAATCGCATTCAGGGGAGGCTCGATGCGAAGGCGGCGCTTGCGGCGGCGGCGCTCTGCGGCGGCTTCTTCGGCGGAGGAGAACGCGAATGAACGACTCTGTGCAGTGAAAGGGAAAGGGCGAGAATCACAAACGGCAACATCTTGGAGCGTCGACAAACGGCGGAGGGAGCGGAGGAGGAGGCGGTAAAGCGGCATCGTTTCGTTGTTGGTGTGACGAATAGGTGAGAGAGAACCAAGCCCTCACTCGACCCCAAACCCTTAAGCCTTAAACCCTGATAACTTGCTTTGGCCTTTCAGACTGCGTAGTAAACTGGTGTATGTACCTGTTTTTCACTATTTTGTATAAGATAATATATAAAATGCAATTATTACCAGTACACACCAAACTAACTCTCTATTTTTGATATTGGAGGAAAGACGTGTTTTACAGCGTCGATAGAGTATGATATATTTAATCAGAATATGAAAAATACAAATCGAATTATTAAATTTGTCACTTAAAACATAAATTTGATCTTTAAATTTTTGTATTTCAATTTTTTAAAATTTTTAATGTACCAATTTAATTCTCAGATTTATGTACCTCATCCAAATTAAATCTTCAAAATTTTTTTCTTTTCCTAACAAATATGACTCTCATATTTCTATATAGATGTAAAAAAGTCAAATTGAAACCTTCGATTTGTTTTTTTAATTAAAAAATCTTTTTTATAGTGATAGAAAATACATCTACCATTCGATAGTGCTGCATAACAGCATAACACATAAAAAAGGTTCCATTATAAAAAAAAATGAGCTCCAAAATCAATCACAAAAATAATCATTAATATAAAATATATATTATAATATAAAATATATACCAAAAATAAATTAAAAATATATATATTTTTACATAAATAAATAATAATTAATTTTAGTAATTATTTTTAATATATAAATAATATATTTTATAAAATATATAAAATACACTTTTTTTAATTAAAAAAATAAAAAAATACTATATAAACTTTATAAAATTATAACTAAATCTAAAGTTCAATTATTTTTAATATTTAAAAACATTGAAAATAATAAGCAAACTTTTTTTGTGTTTTTAAAGTTTAAAATAAAGAATGACTCATTGATAATGCTATGTAGTATGAACTTAAAATATTTATATTAAAATTTTATCTTTTTAAATATTTTTCTACAAATAACATTGATAATTTAATTTATTGACATTCTCTCATAATTCATGAATAAAACTTTTAAATAATTCTGATTTTTAATTCTTGAATGTGTTACATATAGTTTGCTATATATAAAAATTAATTTTGACAAATATAATTCAACATGAGATAAAATTTATCTTTAAAACCTATTTATTGTAATAGCCAAAAATACTATTATGAAAATTATCAATTTATTAAAATTTAATAGGATAATTTCATTTGGTTGATATTATATTTATTTTTGGAGTTAAAACAATATGAGCATCATTGTTACTAAGTAAAATCTCACATTTTATTATTTGATTTATAAATCTCGTAATTTTGTGTCCTTATACACACTATTGTAAAGACAATTGAATTGATTAATATTTTTCGGTAACATAAACAATGAACTAAACAAAGGCAACAGTAAGTGTTTAATATGATTAAAAGAATTAAGATTTTTGAGATGTTGAGTCTTCTGGATCAATACTTTTCACTTTTCACCTTGATCATGGAAAGATACATCCATGGCAAATCATTAATAATTAAACCCCAATCCCTTGGTAATTCAATTTCTCTTTAACTTAATTAATCGCTAAAATCTTCCCAACACATTTAAATCTTTTAGATGAAGAACGAAAACTTTTTCTTAAGAAGATATCAATACATTAATCAAGGGTAGAAAAGCTAGAATATCAGTCCATATGAATCAACAGAGCTCCTAACGTAAACCAAGGAAATTAGTTGTTCATGTCTTCAGAGAAAATCTTAAAATTCTGAAAAGTAAAAAGTACCGAAGAAGAAGAGGAGCCTTGATGACTTATATCATCTACCCTTCTTTCTTGCATAAAGAAGACCATAAAAGAGCATAAATCTCATTTGATCAGTACAATTTATGCATTATTTGATGAATATTATGGTACACTACTTTGAGATGAGTTGTGCTGAATTTCAGGTGAGAAAAGCATAAAAAATTGGGTAGAAGACAAACAAAAAGTTGGGCGTGTGGAACTAGCGTGTCACTTGAAGCAAACACCACGCCAGTACTAAACTCCAGAGAAGAAGTCCAAGCATGCATGTGGGCATGGCACGCCAAAGACTGGGCGTGGCACACTAATACAAAATTCCAGAGAGTTACAATGGAGGACAAAAAAGGGGCGTGGCACACCAAGTTGGGCGTGGCACGCTTGGCCCATCAATTACTATGGACGTGCCACTTGAGCAAAGGGGCGTGGCACGCCAACTCACCATTCCAAGAAGAACCTTCACTATGGCGTGCCACTTGGTGTCGAAGGTGTGGCACGCCAGCCCCAAGAAGTCACTTGGGCGTGCCACTTGAGAACCCAAGCGTGGCACACCAAGCTTAAAGAGTTCACAAATCCATGAGCGTTCCACTTGAGCAGCATGGCGTGGCACGCTGGTACAACAATCCAGAGAAGGGGCTGAAGGTAATTGAAGACTGGGCGTGCTACTTGAGCAACCAGGCGTGGCACGCCAATGCACAAAGGACCAAAAGCAAGGACCGGGTGTGCCACTTGGTATCGAAGGCGTGGCACGCTAACCTTAGCATTTTACTATGGCGTGCCACTTGAAGACTGAGGCGTGACACGCCAACTACTGGAACCAAGACAAGATCATGGGCATGGCACGCCAGCCTTTAGGCATGACACGCTGGTATAAGTTTCCAGAGAGGATGAAGGAGGCCAATTACATGGGGCGTGCCACTTGATATCGAAGGTGTGGCACGCCATTCACCATTCTTCATTTAGGCGTGCCACTTGAGCAACCAGGCGTGGCACGCCAGTGTCATTCATAACGAAGCATTGGGGCGTGCCACTTAAGTTCGTGGCGTGGCACGCCAAACAGAGGAACCACTCACTCACAAAAGGGGCGTGGCACGCCAGACCCTGGGCGTGCCACGCTAGTTCAACTTTCCAAAGAAGCCTAGCCAAGCATGAAGCAAGGGCGTGGCACGCCAGTACAAGTTTCCAGAGGCAAAGAAAAGTGAGAAAGGCAAGGGGCGTGCCACTTGAGTTCGAAGGCGTGGCACGCCAACACAAGAAATCCACTATGGCGTGCCACTTGAGTTCGAAGGCGTGGCACGCCAAGGTTGAGAGAGGGATGAGCGTGCCACTTGAAGGATTAGGCGTGGCACGCCAAGTTGGAAATGAAGGGCACGTGACATGCCAGAAAAGCGCCAGCCACACGCCAGCTGAGAAGTCATGCTTATTGAGTGTTTTCTTTTCTCTCCAAAATGTAATTTTCCTTTTTCACTTTTGTAATTCTTTTATTTTACTAGGAGTAGTATAAATACCCCCAAGGTGTACTGAAGAAGGGGGTTAAGCAGTCAGTTTTAGATCCACTTTTACACTTTATTTTTGAGTACTTTTTGAGCTATGAGTAGCTAACTTCCCTCTCATTGAGAGAGGGAGCTCTGTTGTACTTGATGGATTGATGATAGTGAAATCCTTCTTCTCTTCATCTTCTCTTTGATTTGCTAGAAGGAATTTCGTTCTTAATGCTTAGTATTCAATTATCTTAGGAAAGAGATTGAATGCAATTGGGTTTCATGGGAACCTTGGGAAAGGAAACATGAAACCATGCTTGAAATCCCTTCTCACACTAGAGTAGAATCTGGGTTTTGGTGTTTGGATATGTGACATATAATCCTCCCTCTACTTGGACCTATAATGGTGTGTGGTATAATCAGGGACCAAGCATATCTCTCTTCATGAGCAATTAGACCAAGGAATTGGCTATTGATCAAGATCTGAGAGATTGAGTCACCAAGGGATTGGGGCTCAATCAATCATGATTGCCAAGAGGTCAATGAGTTGCATGATTGAAGGGGATATAAGCTAGATTCGATCTAAAGAGACAACATCTCCCAATCTCAATGAATTTTCCCATTCTTATCTATCCATTTCTTTACAGTTTATTTTTACATTCAGCAATTCCCCATTCCCATTTACATTCAAGTCATTTATGATTCTGCCCTTTACTTTCTACCATTTATATTTCTGCACTTTATTGCTTTTCTTTATATTCTAGTCATTTACATTTATGTCATTTACAATTCTGCACCCTACAATCCTATTGATCTGCTTGACTAATTCATCAATTGATTAAAACTACTCGAATTTGCCAATCTCTGTGGATACGATCCCACTCTACTGTGGGTTATTACTTGACGATAATTTTGGTGCACTTGCCAAAAGGACTAATTCACCAATTTTGAATGGGGTGTGAATTCCGGTCATCAAGTTTTATGGCGCCGTTGCTGGGGATTGGCTTAAATTTGACAGTGATTAAATCAATTGGAGAGCTAAATTAAGCAATTTAAATTCCTTGTTATTTTATTTTATTTAGCACCTTTTATTTTCTTTTATTTGGAGTTCTATTTCTTTCTTCTTTGAGTATTTTTTTTTTACATATTTCCACTCCTCTAACTGTTCGATTAATTGCACCACTCACACTAACAACCACTCTAATAAGAGTAATTTCTTCATTCATTTTTTTTCTTGCTTTTTGCCTTGTTGGTTGTATGACAGGTAGAAGAAGCAGTGCTTCAACTTCCTTTGATTCTGAACCTGAGGGAGAGAAAGAGTATTTTGAAACAAACATGGAGGAGAACATGGAGAACCACCATGAAGAAGAAGCTCACAATGCTAGAGAAGGCCCAGTAAATCATGATGGGCAAGAAAGGAGAGTCTTAGGCTCCTACATCAGCCCAAACCCAGGAAATTGTGGCAGCAACATCCTAAAGCCAACAATTCATGCCAATAATTTTGAGCTGAAACCTTAGCTCATCACACTTTTTCAGAATAATTGCTCATATGGAGGAAGTGCCCAAGAAGATCCTAATCAACATCTCAGCACATTCTTGAGGATATGTGATACTGTAAAGTCCAACGGGGTACACTCCGACATCTACAAACTACTCTTGTTCCCTTTCTCACTTAGAGATAAGGCAGCAAAGTGGTTGGAATCATTCCCCAAGGATAGCCTAACTACATGGGAGGAGGTCGTGAACAGATTCCTTGCAAGATTTTACCCCCCACAAAGAATCAATAGGCTGAGAGATGAGGTGTAAACTTTCAGACAACAAGATGGAGAAACACTTTATGAGGCCTGGAAGAGATTCAAAGATCTGACAAGAAGATGCCCACCAGAAATATTCAATGAATGGGTACAACTACACATCTTTTATGAGGGACTATCCTATGAAGCAAAGAAGGCTGTGGATCATTCTTCAGGAGGCTCACTCAACAAGAAGAAAATCATTGAAGAGGCCATAGATGTCATTGAGACTGTAGCTGAAAATGAGTATTTCTATGCTTCAGAGAGGACTCAGAAGAAGGGAGTGCTAAAGCTCAACTCTGTAGATGCTTTGTTAGCTCAGAACAAAGCAATTGCAGCTCAAATAGCAGCTCTAACCAAAAGGATGGAGGCCAACCAAGCCTCAGTCATTCAAGACCAAACTCCTCAACAAGAAGGGAATGCACCAGAATCTGAAGGTGACTGGGAACAAGCCAATTATGTGAACAATTCATCCAGACCACCATATGACCCACACTCTAAGACATACAACCCAGGTTGGAAGAACCACCCAAACTTTGGGTGGGGAAATCAACAAAACCACAGCCAAGACCACAACAAGCCTTATTCATCAAATCGGCATTTCAACCACAACCCCAACCATCAAACAGGAAACCATAGACCTTACCACAACTCACAAAACACATCATACCATAGTAACCAACCCACACACAACAACCTCAATCAAGATACACCATCCTCAACTATGCAACCATGTGAGATCAAGAGCAACTTTGAGTGGATGGAAACTGCAATAGCACAACTGTCCTCACAAATTACAGGAGCAGTCTCCACCCTCATGGACAAACAAGCACAAACTGACAGAAGGATAGATGCTAATCAAGAGGAATACAGGTCAAATCTGAAAAATCAAGGCGCAGCAATCTCAAAGTTGGAAGCACAAGTGGGGGATTTTGTCCAAGCAAATCCCACTTCCCACACACACATTTCCTAGTGATACCATGGCTAACCCAAGAGGAGAATGCAAAGGCATTACTCTAAGAAGTGGGAAGGTTGTAGAAGAAGGAACCCCAAGCAAAGACAAGCATGAAGAAGTTGCAGCAAAACATGAGAACAAGGATGAAGAAGAAATCCCTGCTCCACCTCCACCAAAACCAGTCTTGAAGCCTTATGTGCCAAGGGCACCATACCCACAAAGACTGAGAAAAGATGGAAAGGATGGCTAGTTTTCTAAGTTCCTAGAGATCTTCAAGAGGCTCCAAATCAACCTACCATTTGCTGAGGCATTAGAACAAATGCCACTCTATGCTAAATTTCTGAAGGAGCTTATAACCAAAAAGAGGAACTGGGAAGCAAAAGAAACCATAATCTTGACTGAAGAATGCAGCGCCATCATACAGAAGAAGCTGCCTCAAAAGCTGAAAGACCCAGGGAGTTTCCAAATTCCCTGCATCATAGGAGACATCACCATTGAGAAAGCTTTGTGTGATTTGGGAGCTAGCATAAATCTTATGTCCCTGACCATGATGAGAAGGATGAAGATTGAGGAAGCCAATCCAACAAGAATGGCACTCCAATTGGCTGACAGAATATTTAAGTTTCCACATGGGGTGGTGGAAGACTTGCTAGTGAAAGTAGGAGAGTTCATCTTTCCTGCTGATTTCGTTGTGCTGGACATGGAAGAAGAGGCCAACACGTCAATTATCTTAGGAAGACCATTCCTAGCTACTGCTGAAGCCATCATCGATGTGCAAAAAGGGGAACTAGTCTTGAGGTTGCATGAAGAGAAAATGGTCTTCAATGTCTTCAAAGCAATGAGTTACCCCAAGGAATCCATAGGAGAATGCATGCTGGTAGACACCATGGAACAAATAGTTCAAGAAGTCTTGGAAGAAGAACAATGTGGAGGAACCATTGAGCTGGAACAAGCATCAGATGGAGAATCACCACAAGCAACCATGGGAAACTCAATCATGCCAACCATTACAAGCAACAAAGATGCAGAGTCACCAAAATTAGAGCTGAAAGCATTACCACCCAGCTTGAAATATGCATATCTAGGTGCCAACAACACCCAACCAGTGATCATAAATTCAAGTCTGAGTAAGGAACAAGAAGAGGAGCTTATCCAAGTGCTGAGACAACACAAGGATGCCATAGGCTGGACATTTGCAGATTTAAAAGGGATCAGTCCTTCAATGTGTATGCATAAGATCTTACTTGAAGAAGATGCCAAACCTTCAAGACAACAACAAAGGAGGTTGAACCCAACTATGAATGAAGTGGTTCAGAAAGAAGTGTTGAAATTGTGGCAAGCAGGGGTGATCTACCCCATCTCAGACAGCCCTTGGGTAAGCCCGGTGCAAGTAGTCCCTAAGAAAGGAGGGATCACTGTTGTGGCAAATGAGAAGAATGAATTGATACCCACAAGAACAGTGACCGGATGGCGTATGTGCATTGACTCCCATGGACCAGATGCTTGAAAGATTAGCAGGACATGAGTACTATTGCTTCCTAGATGGGTATTCGGGCTACAATCAAATTGTTGTAGACCCCAAGGATCAGGAAAAAACTTTATTTACTTGTCCATATGGTGTCTTTGCTTATAGGAGAATGCCCTTTGGATTGTGCAATGCACCTGCAACATTCCAAAGGTGCATGCTCTCCATTTTTTCAGACATGATTGAGAAGTTCATAGAAGTATTCATGGATGACTTCTCTGTATTTGGGAACTCATATTCTGATTGCCTATACCATCTTGCTCTTGTGCTAAAAAGGTGTCAAGAAACTAACCTAGTTTTAAACTGGGAGAAGTGCCATTTTATGGTGACTGAAGGGGTGGTTCTTGGTCACAAGATTTCAAAAGATGGCATAGAAGTGGACAAGGCAAAAGTGGAAGTAATTGAAAAATTACCTCCACCTTGCAATGTCAAAGCAATCAGAAATTTTTTGGGACATGCTGGGTTCTATAGGAGGTTTATCAAAGATTTTTCAAAGATTTCAAAACCCCTTAGCAACCTACTTGTCTCAAATACTCCCTTTGTTTTTGATAGAGAGTGCATGGTAGCCTTTGATGAACTTAAGAAGAAACTCTCCTCTGCACCTATTATAGCACCACCAAGCTGGGATTTTTCCTTTGAACTAATGTGTGATTCATCTGATTTTGCTGTTGGTGCTGTAGGACAGAGGAAAGACAAGCTAGTACATGTTATTTACTATGCTAGCAAGGTTCTTAATGAGAATTAAAGGAACTATACCACCACGGAGAAAGAACTTTTAGCCATAGTTTTTGCTTTTGACAAGTTTAGATCATATCTTATTGGCTCAAAAGTAATTGTGTTCACTGATCATGCAGCACTCAAATACTTGCTTACCAAACAAGAATCTAAGCCCAGACTAATAAGGTGGATTTTGCTGCTCCAAGAATTTGATATTGAGATTAAAGATAGGAGCGGAGCAGAGAACAAGGTAGCTGACCACCTCTCAAAGATCCCACAAGAAGAAGAGATGCAGCAAGTAGCAGTCAATGAAAGCTTCCCTGATGAACAATTGATGATGATTCGAGTAGCTCCTTGGTTTACAGACATAGCCAACTTCAAGGCTATTGGGAACTACCAACCAACATCAATAGGCACATGAGGAGGAAGCTAATTAAGGATGCTAAACACTACATTTGGGACGATCCTTATTTGTTCAAGAAGTGTGCTGATGGAATCCTAAGAAGGTGTATACCCCATGAGGAAGGGCAGGAAGTATTATGACAGTTCCATGGGTCTGCATATGGAGGTCACTTCAGTGGAAAAAGGACAGCAGCAAAAGTGCTTCAATCCGGATTTTACTGGCCAACAATGTTTAAGGATGCCAAGGAAATGGTGTCAAGGTGTGACGAATGCCAAAGAGCTGGTAATCAAACCAAGAGAAATGAGATGCCACAACAATTCATACTAGAGTTGGAGCTATTTGATGTATGGGGGATTAATTTCATGGGACCTTTCCCAACCTTCTACTCTAATAGCTACATATTGGTGGCTGTTGATTTTGTCTCAAGATGGTTAGAAGCCATAGCCACTGCAACAAATGACAACAAGGTTGTGATAAGCTTCTTGAGAAGGAACATCTTCAGCAGATTTGGAGTACCCAGAGCTCTCATTAGTGATGGAGGGACACACTTCTGCAACAAATAACTCGAGACACTCCTTCTCAGATATGGAGTAAAGCACAAAGTGGCAACTCCATACCACCCACAGACCAATAGGCAAGCTGAAATTTCCAACAGAGAGAGATAAACCACTATTTCATGGTTTATCTTATGCTCAATTGAGTGGTTTTTATCAACTTTTTACCCACTTATTCATACTATTTGCATGGTTTTACATTTGCCTTCCTAATTATGTGCTTTGATTGAAAACATGCTTCTTTGGCCTTAAATTCCCTATGTTTAATCCTCTCTTATTACCATTAGATGCCTTGATATGTGTGTTAAGTTATTTCAGAGATTACAGGACAGGAATGGCTCAGAGGATGGAAAGGAAGCATACAAAAGTGGAAAGAATACAAGAAGTTGGAGAAATTGCTAAGCTGTCCAGCCTGACCTCTTCGCACTCAAACGGCTATAACTTTAGCTACAGAGGTCCAAATGATGCGTTTTCAGTTGCGTTGGAAAGCTAATATCTGGGGCTTCGATTTGATATATAATATGTCAAAGTTTCCCTGATGCTAGGCGACGAGAACGCGTGCTCCACGCAGACGCGTCGCAGTGACAAAAATCAGCGTGGCAGATTTCTTCTCCAGCGATTTCTGGGCTGTTTTCGACCCAGTTTTCGGCCCATAAAACACAGATTAGAGGCTATAAAGTGGGGAAATCTATTCATTCATAATCATTAGCTCATAATTCACTTTTCATAATTTAGATGTAGTTTTTAGAGGGAGAGGTTCTCTCCTCTCTCTTAGGATTTAGGATTAGGATTCCTCTTAAAGGAATTAGGATGTATTATTATTTCAACTTTATTATTTCAACTTATTACTTCAACTTCTTCTCAGGTTCAATGTTCCTTTTATTTATTTTTCCAATTTAATTTATGAATTTTTTCATGTTAGATTTGAATATTCTATTTAATATAATTTGAGGTATTTCAGTTTATGATTCTTATTTAGCTTTTTATATTATTGGCTTTAATTGATTAACTGGAAGCTCTTGAGTTATCGACTATCCGTGATTGGTTGTTATGTCGGCTAAATTGACTGGAATTCCACTAACTCTAGTCTTTCCTTAGGAGTTGGCTAGGACTTGGGGATCTAACTAATTAGTTCACTTGACTTTCCTTTGCCTTCATAAGGGTTAACTAAGTGGGATTAACTTCCAATCTCATAGGAGTAACTAGGATAGGACTTCCGAATTTTCATACCTTGCCAAAAGTTTATTTTACAGTTATGTTTTTATTTTATTTGTCATTTAAATTACTTGTCCCTTACTTTCAAAACCCCCAATTTTCAAAACTCATAACCAATAATAAGAACACCTCCCTGCAGTTCCTTGAGAAGACGACCCAAGGTTAAATACTTCGGTTATCAATTTCAAAGGAGTTTGTTACTTGTGACAACCAAAACTTTTGTAAGAAAGAAATTCTTGTCGGTCTAGAAGCTATACTTACAACGGAAACTTATTTGTGGAAATTTTAGATTGCGCGAGAGTTTCGTTCCTCAAAATGTCGCCGTTGCCGGGAAATTGCAGACTTGTGCCTTATTATTGGTTATTGTAAATATTTACTTTTTTCTTGTTTATTTGTTTTTATTTTTGTTTTTATTTTTTATTTTTGCTTTTTCGTAAATTAAGAGGTTATTGCTCTTTATTTTAATTGATTTTTTTCGAAAATCACAAAAAAAAAATTTATATCTTTTTCAAAATCTTATCTTATCTTATTTCAAAAATCAAATTTCAAAATTTAAAAAATTCAAATTTAAAAATTTTCAAATTTCAAAATTCAAAATTCAAAATTTAAATTTCAAAATTTAAAATTCAAAATTCAAAATTTAATTTTCAAATTCAAAATTTAAATTTCAATAACCTTTTAATTTAAATTTGTTTTTATTTTCTATTATGAGTTCTCACCCCCATCGCTTTGAGTTTGGTCCCAATGCTGTTGCAAGGAATGGAAATTATAACAGGAACATGCATCAAGGTCAAAACAATCAGAGATGAAAGGAGCCACGAGGATCTGATAAACCCTTTCGGCAACATCACCTTCCAAGTTACCATGGACAACGACCATTCTACAATGCATGCCAAGACAATAGATATGGTGGACCCCCTTGTAGTTACCAGCAAGCTCCATCATATGCCAATGAACCACCTCCTCAAAATAGCTTTGGACTACCATACTCACAAGCCCCTTTCCACCATTCACCTCCACATGACCCTAACCCGTATCCACCATACCAACCACCTTATGTGCCAAATGAACCATACACAGAACCACCCCCATTCCAACACAACTACTCTCATGAACCACCACATCAATATACACCATCTCCTTATCATTATCAAGATGAACCACCTTCCTACCATGAACCCTTTTTCCCAACAAATGAACCCTCCTATCCACCCCAAACCTCCATGGAGAAAGCACTTACCGATCTAAACTCTACTATACAAGCTCTCGTCGCCCAAATCGGACCACCAAATACCTTCAACAATCAACCCTCAAGCTCTAGTGCACTTTCTTTTCAACCACAGAATGATATCTCCATCCCATCACCACCATCCATGGAAGAGCACCCACATCCATCAATCCAAAAGCAACATGATCCCAATGATGCTATTGACATGGAACAAGAGAGAATGGACCATCTTCGCGAATCCATACTTCATAAGGAGCTAGAGGAGGCCCTAAAGGTGAAGGTAGTAAAGACCCTTGAAGTCGAAGGAGTGGTTGAAGAATTAGTGAAGGAAGACATCAAGGAGGAGTCTGATTTTGTCTTAGAGCAAGAGGAGGCCCAAAATGTGGAGATAGGTGAGACCCTTGAAGATGAAAGAATAGTTGAAAGGAGTTGTCATGGAAAGAAAATCATCAAGGATGAGTACGATTTTATATTAAAACTACTAGACAAAGCAGTAATTATTGAAGAGAAAGAAGTGGTTGAAGACTTGCGAGATGCTGAACCTCCATGGGAAAGTCAAGACATAGAGCCTCCTTCCAAGACGGTTGCATTTGATGTTGAGGAGGGTGTACAACCTCCAAGGCATGTCATGGTTAAGGACTTGGAAGAGGTCGATCAAGAGATGGAGATTCAAGAAGAAGAAGCACTTCCTCCCATGCCCTTGGAAAGCAGTGAAGAGGAGATTGAATTGGAAGAAAGCTACCAAGAGGAAGAGGTTGAAATTGAAGAAGCTTACAAGGAGGTGGAAGTTGTCAGAAAAGAGCACAAGGGAGTGGAGCTTGCAAGTTCATTAGAAACACCTCTCCCAAGTCCATTACCGTCCAACACAACGTTCAAGTGGGTAAAATTCTTATCCTTGACCTTTACCTTCCCACTTGAATATGAGCTACTGGAGACGGATGGTCAACTTAGAGCTCTTTGTGGCATTAAGAGTAAGAGAAAGATGGTCAGTGGTAAGAATTGTCCTGCAAGGTTCATTATGGTTGGAAGCTTTAAGTTTAAACGCAAAGGTTGGTGTAAAGCTCAACTAAATGGGTCTAGGAAGTTGTTTGGCCGCTTCAGTAAGAATTCTAAGGCTGAACCACCCGGATGGAATCATGATAATCAACTTGAAGACGGGTGTAGAAACAAGATTTGGGATCCAGGAATATATGAGGATAAATTTTGGGAGCTCAAAGCTTGTGAAGAACTCCATCAAAGCTTGAGGAATTTACTTGGTATTGATAGAGCTTATTAGAAGTCCAAGCATTGGTGGAGATTTTTGGATGAATACAAGCACAAGCCACCATAACAAAGAGCTCACCAAATGTCCAACTTAAGGACTTTAACTAAAAGTGCTAGGTGGGAGACAACCCACCGTGGTATGATCGTTCCATTTTCAATCTTATTTAGTTTTGTTTGTTTTTTAGTTTTATTTTATTTTATTGAACTTGAAATTATTCATAACATCTGCATCAGCATCTGCATACTGGATTCTGCATTTTGCATTAAAAAAAAAATACGCACGTGACGCAGCAGTGTCGCTGACGCGTCTGCGTCACCAGTGCATTTTGAAGAAAAGAGAATTGAACAGCGAGTCACGCGAGAGCGTTGCAGGAGGCGTGCCTTTGGTACAAATTGATCCACGCGACCGCGTCGCTGACGCATCCGCGTCATGTGGGAAAAATGCCTCCCACGCGTCCGCGTCACCCACGTGAACGCGTGGTTATGTAAAATTGATGTAAACGGGTGTATGGCAGCAAGTTAGGATGGAATGGGGCTGGAACAGTGCTAGAAGCACAAGCATTACCACGCGAACGCGTGACCCATGCGTCCGTGTCACCTCAGATTTTTGACAAAAATGCATTTAAACAGAGAGTTGTGCATACGCGAGGCTGCTCTCGCGCCACTAGCACAACTCGAGTCACGCGTCCGCGTGCCCCACGTGTCTGCGTCACTTCATAGAAGTGCTATCCACGCGAACGCGTAACCCATGCGTCCGCGTCGCCTGCGCCGCACAACTTATCCAGATCATCGCCAATTATCTTATCTTTTCTTTTCTAATCCTAATTTCTTCTATCTTTTCTTCTTTCTTCTTCCTTTTACTTTCTTCTTCTTCATCTCTTTAACTTCTCATCCCTCTTCACTTCCATTCTATTTCATTTAATTTTATTTGCATACTTTCATTCATTGCATTATTTTCATTGGTGTTAGAAATTTATTTGGGTCATTATTTTCTATATTTTGCTTGTGGATTATTAAAGGAATTGTTTGACAATTATATATTACTTTTTAAAGGGTTGCTTGCATGTTCAATTTAATACATTCAATAACTTATTTACCATGCATGCTATGTGTTTGTGAAAACGCCCGTATGGTATTGTGCACTATTTTTAATATTTCTTTTAATCTACTACTCTAAATGCTTGCTTTTCACAAAACCCTTTTTATATTATATTATTTAAATATAATTGTTATCACAAACAGGTTATTAGTTTGAAAGGCTTGGTAATCTAACTTGGACATTGAATGCTTGATCTATGCTACTCATGCCTTTGCCAGCATGCCAATAAAAATCTTGCATTTAATTGTCATTACATACACTTGCTATATTTCCATTGATGAACTTTTCACATGTAGTCATGACCATGTGTTAACGTCATTCTTCTTTATTGTGCATTGATTACCACCTTTCCCGCTCTCTTCCTTGCTCTAACCCTTAGCTTTAAAAAAGTTACTTTCTTTTTCCCTTTTCAGGATGGCCACCAAGAAGGGTAAAGAGAAAGCTACTCCCAAACCACCGGCAAGGAAAGGAACAAAAAGAGCACCAGCTGAGGAACCACAACCCCCATCCACTTGCACATCTTAGCATGCACCGAGGATGGTGCAATCTTTAAGTGTGGGAGGTCGATACCGACTTCCAGGGGTTAGTTACCTTCTTTCCAACACCAATACTCTATTTTCTTTGTTTGTTCATTGTTGCATTTGCATATTTGATTGCATATTTATTTGATTTTATGAATTTAGTTACTACTTGGTTGAAGTAATATCTTCTTTTTCAAGAAATTTTTATAGTATTTCACTAATTTAAATTGAAAAATTTGTGTTAAACTTGTTTGAGCCAAAGAACACACAACCTGTGAGATTTTGAGCTTATTTATATGGTTACATTATTTAACCATAAATTTTTATTCTTGTGTGTTTTCTTCTCTATAATTGCAATCTTTGCTTTGTTCCATTCTATATGTCCATTATTTAGTGTATTTACATGCTTGCATATGATTGAGGCCATTACTTGTTTTTGTTCACTTATCCCAAATAAGCCTACCCTTTTATGTCACCCTTGTTAGCCACTTTGAACTTTTTAATCCCTTCTGTTTTATAACCACATTACTAGCCTTAAGCAGAAAAACAAATTAAAAATCTCAAAGTTGAATCCTTGGTTAGCTTAAGATAGATATTGTGTATAATTTAAGTATGGGGAATTTTATGGGAACATGGGATGATAAAAAAAAGGGGGGGGGAATTAAATTGAATAAGTTATTTGAAAATTTGGGAAGCATGCTCATGTGAAATCAAAATAATTAAATTACCATGTGCATTGAAAAAAAAATAATAATTAAAAAATAAAAAATAAAAAAATAATTAAAAAAATAATTTTTTTAATTAAATAAGGGGATACAAATATATATATATATATATATATATATATATATATATATATTACCCCAAATGCAAAATAAAAAGAATCAATGCACATGGGACAAAATTCAAAAATAAGTTTGATACATGAGCATGTAATACAAAAGTGAAAAAAAATTTGGGTAGCTAGGTAAAGCATTTTAAATTATATAAATTTTGTATATGTTAGGTGAGATCTTAGACTAATCAAGGATTCACTTTGTTAGCTCACTTAGCCTTATATATATATATATATATATATATATATCCTTACCTTTACATCAGCCCCATTACAATCCTGAAAAGACCTCATGATGTTTGCATTGGTATACTAAATATTTGTTGATTGGTTAGATAAAGAACAAGGTTGAGAAAGCATGACTAGGGAAGAGTAGAGTGATTGACCCTAGACACTTGAGAGTTAGAGTGATATACACTACCAGTAAGGGTTCAGTGCTTAATTCTATGTTCCCTGCTTTCATGAGCTATCTTCTTACAAGTTTACTTGTCTTTTATTGTGTAATTTGAATCAGTGGAATTTGATTCATATTTGTCTTGGAGGACTTATTTACTTTTAACCAAGTAGGTAGAAACATTTTGCATGTAGTTGCATTCACATAGATAGGTTGCATTGCATACTTTCTATCATTCCGCTTCACTCTATTATAGCTTCTCTTGAGCTTAGCATGAGGACATGCTAATGTTTAAGTGTGGGGAGGTTGATAAACCACTATTTCAGGGTTTATCTTGTGCTCAATTGAGTGATTTTTATCAACTCTTTACCCACTTATTCATACAATTTGCATGGTTTTACATTTGCCTTCCTAATTATGTGCTTTGATTGAAAATATGCTTCTTTGGGCTTAAGTTCCCTATGTTTAATCCTCTCTTATTACCATTAGATGCCTTGATATGTGTGTTAAGTGGTTTCAGATATTACAGGGCAGAAATGGCTCAGAGGATGGAAAGGAAGCATGAAAAAGTGGAAGGAATACAAGAAGTTGGAGAAATTGCTAAGCTGTCCAGCCTGACCTCTTCGCACTCAAACAGCTATAACTTTAGCTACAGAAGTCCAAATTATGCGGTTCTAGTTGCGTTGAAAAGATAACGTCCAGGGCTTCGATTTGATATATAATATGTCATAGTTTCCCTAAAGCTATGCGACGCGAATGCGTGCTCTATGCGGATGCGTCGCAGTGACGAAAATCAGCGTGGCAGATTTCTTCTCCAGCGATTTCTGGGCTGTTTTCGACCCAGTTTTCGGCCCATAAAACACAGATTAGAGGCTATAAAGTAGGGAAATCCATTCATTCATAATCATCAGCTCATAATTCACTTTTCATAATTTAGATGTAGTTTTTAGAGGGAGAGGTTCTCTCCTCTCTCTTAAGATTTAGGATTAGGATTCCTCTTAAAGGAATTAGGATGTATTATTATTTCAACTTTATTATTTCAACTTATTACTTCAACTTCTTCTCAGGTTCAATGTGCCTTTTATTTATTTTTCCAATTTAATTTATGAATTTTTCCATGTTAGATTTGAATATTCTATTTAATATAATTTGAGGTATTTCAGTTTATGATTCTTATTTAGCTTTTTATATTATTGGCTTTAATTGATTAACTGGAAGCTCTTGAGTTATCGACTATCCGTGATTGGTTGTTATGTCGGCTAAATTGACTGAAATTCCACTAACTCTAGTCTTTCCTTAGGAGTTGGCTAGGACTTGGGGATCTAACTAATTAGTTCACTTGACTTTCCCTTGCCTTCATAAGGGTTAACTAAGTGGGATTAACTTCCATTCTCATAGGAGTAACTAGGATAGGACTTCCGAATTTTCATACCTTGCCAAAAGTTTATTTTACAGTTATTTTTTTTATTTTATTTGTCATTTAAATTACTTGTCCCTTACTTTCAAAACCCCTAATTTACAAAACTCATAACCAATAATAAGAACACCTCCCTGCAGTTCCTTGAGAAGATGACCCGAGGTTAAATACTTCGGTTATCAATTTCAAAGGGGTTTGTTACTTGTGACAACCAAAACTTTTGTAAGAAAGGAATTCTTGTCGGTCTAGAAGCTATACTTACAACGGGAACTTATTTGTGGAAATTCTAGATCGCGCGAGAGTTTCGTTCTTCAGAGAGTAAAAAAGAATCCTTGAAAAAAATGTTGGAAGCCCAAGAAAGGATTGGTCTAAGAAGCTGGATGATGCACTATGGGTCTACAAGACAGCTTATAAGACTCCCATTGGGATGTCTCCATACCAACTGGTATATGGCAAGGCTTGTCACTTGCTAGTTGAACTCGAACATAGAGTATTTTGGGGTCTAAAAATGTTAAACTATGATGAGCAAGCTGCTGGAGAAAAGAGATTAATGCAACTCAATGAGGTGGAGGAGTTTAGGAATCAAGCATATGAGAATGCAAAAATCTACAAAGAGAACACGAAAAGGTGGCATGACCAAAAGATAGCAAGAAGGGAGTTCACTGAAGGACAGAAGGTGTTACTCTATAACTCAAGACTCAAGTTCTTCCCTGGAAAACTGAAATCTAGATGGTCAGGACCTTTCACCATACTCAAGGTGTTTCCCTATGGTCATGTGGAGCTCATGGAGGATAAGACTCAGAGAACTTTTACTGTCAATGGCCATAGACTCAAGCACTACTTGGAAGGCTCCTTAGAGGAGCAAGGAGTGAGCTACAAGCTCAGCTGAAGATGAAGGAATGTCAAACTAATGACAATAAAGAAGCGCTAGTTGGGAGGCACCCCAACACTTTATCCTTTTTGATTAAGTTACTTTTCTTAGAAGTAGTTACTTTTTAGTCTCCCATTTATCTTACATTACCATATTAGGATTAGTTTACAATTGCATATTAGAAAGTTGATTTTAGCTTTGGTAGCTAGATTTTCTTTACATTTTTTTTCCGGAATTACAACTTGATGAAGGCATAGATCATGATGAGTGAATGGGCTGAGGACTAGCTAAATTGCTAAGTTTGGTGTGGCCTCTCACCAACTTAATCTAGGTGTACAAACAATTTATATCTTGATTTAAAGAGTAAGCCCAAGGATTAAGTTTGGTGTGGCCACCACCAAGAATCATCTAGTAGGCTAAGTCACCCAATTTGAAAGCACTTAATGCTTTGGGTAAGAACATGAATATGGTTTAATGAGTTCAGAGGAATTGGAATCAAAAGAAAATGAAAAGATTGATGTTATTCCACTCTTATGAACACATTAAATACACAATGATGAAACCAATTTATTAAGATGCCAAAGAATTAAGTTTGGTGTCCCAAGGGACACCCATCAGTTGCAATCCAATTCACTCTTGATGAGAAGGAATGTGAAAGGGGTCTTTTGTCATTACTAATGGGTTCAGCTTCATTTCAGGAGAGAAGATGAGGCCCACATAGTAATCAACTCACAAAGCAAGGAAGTCAAATTGTACTTACACTTTGGAACTCAACACATGCAGAAGACACAGTGAGAAAAGAGTTGACGCCTCTTCCCACGCTAGGCGCCACTCCCCAAGTGGGAAAACATTTAACCCTTTTTATTTCCCACCCTTCCCACCACAACATTCACCCATTATAAAATCCTCACTTTACCATCTCTTATTCCACTTCAAAAACCCCAATCACACACGAAGAGCATATAGCCCTCTCTGTTCATCTTTTACCATCTCTTTCCATACTTTCTTTCTTTCTTTTTTTCTTGATTGGGACAATCAAGTCCTAAGTTTGGTGTTGGAGAAAAACCTTGTTTTGCATGCTCTTTCTTGCAACCCCCATTTCACTCTCAAACACACTCTCTCAACCTCATGGCACCACCAAAAAGCTCAGCCTCAAAGAAAAAAAAATCAAGGAACCAACCTCTGGATCCTCAAGTTCCTTCAATGACTACAAGTTCCTTTCCGCATTCAACCAAAATCAATTCTATGGTTGGGTGAGTGAGAGGGAGATCATTCCTGAAGTTGGGTTCCAATTAGGGAGGAACAAACACATTGAAATGAACATTGAGATCAACAATAGAGGTTGGTCACTTCTATGCAACCCACCAAGGAAAGTGGTAGAGAGCTTCGTGAGAGAATTTTATGCCAACGCAGTACCTCAACCAGGGCAACACTATGGCTACATTAGCTATGTAAGGGGGAAGTCCATTGACTATAGTCCCTCTAGCATAGAAAGAATGCTAATGGTGAAGAGGACAAGCTCTACTCAGAGCTATGAAGAAAGAATGAAGCAGCAAGACCCTGGGTTTGATGAGATCCTGAATGAGATTTGTGTGATGGATGTGCGTTGGATCAATGACAAGGATGGGATACCAATCAATTGAGGAGAAAAGATTTGAGCCCCCAAGCTAGAGGGTGGCTAGAATTTGTGAGGAGGTCCCTAATCCCCACGTCCAACACTTTAGAGGTGACCAAGGAGAGAGCTGTACTCATCTACAGCAACATGAAAAGAGAGAACATCAACGTGGGGGAGATGATTGCCAATAACATCAACAAAGTGCTAAAAAGCACTAGTGACAACACAAGGTTGGCATTCCTCAGCATTATACAGAGGCTATGTGATGAGGCTGGAGTTGAAAATATCATTGATGAAGTGCTTGTGAAGCAAGACAAGTTCACAATTGCCAAAAAGATGGCCAAGGTGGTAGCTGTTCACCCACTCAACAGGGCCAGAGAACGAAGAGCTCATGCCCATGAACCACAACAACAACAAGAAGAAGAAGAGGCAGAAGAGCAACCTCAGTTCCTGGCACTTTAACCACCACCACAATACCAATATCAGTAATTTCCAGAGGGATTCAACTGGGAGCAACTGTAAGGAGATGTACACCAAATGAAGGGAGATCTACACCACTTGAGGGAAGATGTCAATCAACTCAAGGAAACTCAACAACAATAATGGAGCCAAGTCAACCAAAACATTCAACAACTCCAAGAGAATTGGGAGCATATGAGTAAGGAGCAGCAAGAACAATTTGACTGGAGAGAGGTGCGAAGTGCACTGGATAAAATAGTAGAGCAAGGAAAATGGCAACAGAGGAACTTGGCCGAATTCAGACATCTCTATGATGCCCGAACCATATCCAGGAGGCAGTATGACATCAACACACAAGTGAAGCTGAATCACTTGTGTAATGCCATAGCCGCTCTAAACCCAGGATGCCCAACCTTCATGCAAGGAATGGAAGAGCTAAGTGCAAGACAAGAGGAAATCCTAGCCAAACATAAGGAGGATGAAAGGAATTATATGAGGAGAGCAGGATTTTGGAAGCCCAAGGATGCCAAAGTACAAGAAGGTTCCTCCAAGCCAGATGAAGGTGGCTCTTCCCCCTCCAAGAAGAAGGACAAAGGGAAGGGGCCAATGAACTAAAGATGAAGCTGCTCAAGGCTGTTGAGTCCCATGGTTGACACTTTCCAACTTCTGAAATCTTGTTTAAGTTTTTGCTTTATTTACTTTTTGAATAAATAGTCATGCTAGGATAGTTTATGCTTTATGCTTAGTTTTAATTCCTGTTTGAAATCTTTATAAGTTTTTTTTCAAGAAAGAAAATGCCATGTATTTCAAGTCTTCATTTCAACATAAATAAAAGTAGAGTTTATCCTCATAAGAGTCACTGTGAGTTGTTCAAAAACAATGAGAGAGACCAAGGCCAAGATGGATTATCAAACAAACTAAGAAATAAGAAAGTAAGTGTAGAACCTTGGATGAACTAAAAAGAAAATGAGTCATGGAAGAGCAACTAGTCCTAGAAGGTATAACCAGGGAAGGCCAAAGGGTGTTCCTTGAATATCCATAGAACCAAGAGGTAGTAAGCAATAAAGATCCAAGGCTCTGAGCATTAACTACTGGGATAGAAAAAGAAACATTAAAAAGCTCAAAAAGAATTAAAGATCTTAGTAGATGCTTGTGGTGAAGATGTGTCAAGAAGAGACCTGGGCAAGTAAATTCTTAGGGTGTCTCAACACCTAGTACCCTAAAACCAACTAGTTTGGGAGTGCTAATTGAAAGCTTAAATAAAGGGTTGTCTTAAGACAAAACACTTAGAGTCGTGGTCAAGAAAGCAAAACAACCCTTACTACTTCAAGGTGACAATCAATAGAAAGGACCCCTAAGGCCTATACCTGAAAGAACCCTCAAGGATCCAAGAGCTTCCCATGACATTAAAACATTCATACATGTGATGAACACTTAGTCTTACTCTTAGTTGTATTGCAATCACTCAAAGCCAAGGCCTCAAGTTATAAAGGTTTACTCACATTGATTTGCTTGGGACAAGCAAAACTTAAGTTTGGTGTTGTGATGACTTGCATCATCTACCCTTATTTCTTGCATAAAGAAGACCATAAAAGAGCATAAATCTCATTTGATCAGTACAATTCATGCATTATTTGATGAATATTATGGTACACTACTTTGAGATGAGTTGTGCCAAATTTCAGGTGAGAAAAACATAAAAAATTGGGTAGAAGACAAACAAGAAGCTGGGCGTGGCACGCCAGTACTAAAGTCCAGAGAAGAAGTCCAAGCATGCATGTGGGCGTGGCATGCCAGAGACTGGGTGTGGCACGCTAGTACAAAATTCCAGAGAGCTACAATGGAGGACAAAAAAGGGGCGTGGCACGCCAAGCTGGATGTGGCACGCCTGGCCCATCAATTACTATGGGCGTGCCACTTGAGCAAAGGGGCGTGGCACGCCAACTCACCATTCCAAGAAGAACCTTCACTATGGCGTGCCACTTGGTGTCGAAGGCGTGGCACGCCAGCCCCAAGAAGTCACTTGGGAGTGCCACTTGAGAACCCAGGTGTGGCACGCCAAGCTTGAAGAGTTCACAAATCCATGAGCGTGCCACTTGAGCAGCATGGCATGGCACGTTGGTACAACAATCCAGAGAAGGGGCTGAAGGCAATTGAAGACTGGGCGTGCCACTTGAGCAACTAGGCATGGCACGCCAATGCACAAAGGACCAAAAGCAAGGACTGGGCGTGTCACTTGGTATCGAAGGTGTGACACACCAACCTTAGCATTTCACTATGGCGTGCCACTTGAAGACCGAGGCGTAGCACGCTAACTACTGGAACCAAGACAAGATCATGGGCATGGCACGCCAGCCTTTAGGCGTGACACGCTGGTATAAGTTTCTAGAGAGGATGAAGGAGGTCAATTACATGGGGCGTGCCACTTGATATCGAAGGCGTGGCACGCCATTCATCATTCTTCATTTAGGCGTGCTACTTGAGAAACCAGGCATGGCACGCCAGTGTCATTCAGAGCGAAGCATTGGGGCGTGCCACTTAAGTTCGTGGCATGGCACATGATAAACCCCGTTTTTAGGGTTTATCATGCATAGAATCTAAGGGTTTTATCAATGATCTTCCACACTTATTCATATAAAACTGCATGATTTCGTGTCTCTTTCCCATTTTACCTCATAGATGAGAATATGCTTCATTTGCATCAAAATTGACATATTGTAATCCTCCTCTATTACCATTAGATGCCTTGATCCGTTTGTTAAGTGATTTCAGAAGTTATAGGGCAAAAATTGCCAAGGGGAATGGAGGAAGCATGCATGAATGGAAGGAGCATGAAACAAATCAAAGAATTGAAGTTTGGACATGCGCGCGCACGCGCACCGTGCGCGTACGTGTGGATGCGCTCATCCAGAGCCAGCGCAGTGGAGCCGAACGAGGAGCCGGCGCGCTTATATGGCTAGGCCATATCTCTTATGACGCTCGCGCGCACCGTACACCTGCGCGCAGATCGCAAAAGAGCCCAAGGACGCGTACGCGTGCAGTACGCGTACGCGTGCAGTACGCGTACGCGTCGATATGCTCACATGATTTTTTAAATGAAACACGTGCCCAGCGATTTCAAGGGGTTTTCAGGCCCTATTTTAGAGTAGATTTTGGAGGGAAAAGCTTAAGAAGACCAAAGCTTAGGGGTGTTAGGAGGGGGAATAATAATTCTAGATATTTTTAGGAAGTTAGTTACATTTTGTTTTTAGAGAGAGAAACTCCAACTTCTCTCTAGGTTTGCATCCTCCATTGCAAGTTTCCTTTGAATTCTTGGTGAGATCTATTGCTAATTGACTTTTTGTTTTGCTACAAGTGTAGATCTACTCTTCTTCTACTCTTAATTGATGTTCTTTTGGTTCAATTTCTTAGATCTAGATTTGGTTCACTTTGTTACTTTGAATGTGGATTAATGAATTGAGGTTTTATTCAATTGTGTGATTGTTGATGATTGTTTGGAATAGATAGCTTTAATTCGATTCTCTTCTCTCAATTACCTCATGTTTTTCATAATTGCCTACCAATTGTTTGTGATAATGACAACCTTAGCTATGGAGTAGATTTCTCTCACTTGGCTTAGGGGTTGAGTTATTGGAGACACTTGAATAGTGGATATCAATTGTAGATTATGAATTGAGAATTGCTAATTAGCTTGGAGTGCACTAAAGCTAGACTCCCCTAGGGTGAGACTAGGACTTGTGACACAAGTTAGTTACTCTCACTTGATTTTCCTCCATTGTTAGGGGGTTAACTAAGTGAAGCAATAATCAACTCTTATCATAATTGAAGGAAACTATAATGATGGAACTTCCAATGCTTACCCTTGGCCAAGGCTTTTATTTCCATTAATTGTTGATTGCTTGCTAGTTTGAATTCTTGCACCAACTCTCAAAATCATAAAAGCTTTTCTAATCAATGATGCACATTCTAAAGCAATTCCTAGGGAGAACGACTCGGGATCAATACTCTTGGTCATAGATTTTAGAATTGTTTGATGCGGTATTCGTATGTTGGTTTGACTATACTCACGATCGGATTTATCACTAGTTTCTAATCGGCATAAGAATATTTACGTTCATCAAAATGGCACCGTTGCCGGGGAATTGCTTATGTGTGCCATTCTATTGGTTAGTGTGAATATGTTGATATGTGAATACTTGCATTTCTCTCTTAATTGATTGTTTGCTTGTTTGATTATTAGTTAGGATTATTCTTTGTTTATATGCCAATTGATGTCATGAATTTCTTATCTCCTTCATTGTATGACCGTTCACTACCAAATCCAAGCTTAACACCATTTGATTCGGAAATTGAAAGAACCTTGCTTCATATTAGGCAAGCTCGGAGGCGGTTGGTCTTTGAGGAAGGTGAAAAGGTTCTCACCAATTCACCAACCATATATCGTCATCCAACGAAGGTACCAATTACTCTTCTATTGATACTACTAATAGTTTTTCTTTTGATCTAGGTTTTGACAACATGACCACTCCAAGAAGAGTTACTCTCAAGGAAGCGGGTGCACCGGATTTTGTTCTCCAACCTCTACATGTGCTTCATCTCAACTTGAATGCAAACTTTGAACTCAAGACCGCTCTCATCAATCTCTTACCACAATTCCATGGACTTTCTGCACAAGATCCAATTAGACACCTCAAGGACTTTCATGGTGTATGCTCGACTACTAGGCGGGAAGGATCCGATGAAGTGGCTATATGGTTGTTTGCCTTTCCCTTCTCTCTTGAGGGAAGAGCCAAGGAGTGGTTCTATACCTAGCCTAGTGATGTTGTGTCCGATTGGGATTTGCTTAGGAGAGAATTCCTTGATAAGTTCATGCCCGTGGAAATGACGGACAAGTTAAGGAAGGAGATCTCATGTATTGTACAAGGCGAGATGAAAACTTTGTATGAATATTGGAAATGGTTTCGCAAACTTCTTGATTCATGTCCCAACCATATGATTGACACTCAAGTCTTGCTTAGCTATGTGTGCCAAGGCATGAGGGAGCAAGATAAGAATTTATTGGATGCTTCAAGCAACGGTTCTTTGTCAAAGTATCGGACGGCGGAGGAGGCATGGCTACTCATTACCGACTTGGCCGAGTCCACTCAACATGCTAGACGAAGAGTCAACCGTCCAAAGGCCGTAAATGAAGTTTCCTCTAGTGGTGAGACCGCTACCCTTACCAAGATTTTGTGTGAAATGACAAGCCTTCTAAAGCAACTCCAAGTGAATCAACAACCACCTCCATCTCAACAACAACCTCCTCCTCAAAACTAACAATGTCAATAATTGGTCCTTCAAAGAGTGTGTAGCATTTGCTCATGCTACTCCTACTACACGGACGAATGTCCAAGTCTCCAAGAAGATAACACTCTAGCGGCTACCCACAACTTTTATGATCGCCCCTACTATGAACGTTCCAATCAAGGATACCATAACTAAGGGAGCAATTATAACCAAGGGTACCCCTAACAAGGAGGCAACTATAGCCAAGGGAGTAGCAATTCCAATCAAGGATGGAGGGATAGCTCCAATCAAAGTTGAAGGGACAATTATCGACAAGGAGGAAGGGACAACGGAGGCAACCAAAGATGGAACAACAACACTTCACAAAACCATTATTCACAAAACCCTCCAAACCAATGACCAAATCAAGGAAGGAACTATCAAACCTACATACCACCTCATAGACAACCACTTCCACCCAATCAACCCCAAGCACCACAAATTACCTACCCTTCTACATTTCCAAATCAAGATGACACACTCCGATCCATACTCTAAGGATAAAAGGAACTCCAAAACACCCTTAACTCAAGTCTTAATGGCCTCACTTCTACTCTCCAAGCTCTCATTGCTCGCATGGAGCCACCTTCTATTCCCACTCTTCAGGCCTCAACCTCTAGTGCCATACCCTCTAAACCTTTGCCCAACCCCAAAGGTGGCATTAACACTGTAACCTTGAGGTCCGGAACGTAATTGAAGGAAAGAAATTCAACGGCACCTAACCCAATAAAAGTTTCTCAAGAAGAAGATGGAATTGAGATAGAGAAAATTGAAGAGGAGGAGGAGTCACATGTAATAGTTGAAGATGAAGAACCACAACCAAGGAGTGAAGTCCATAGAAAGGAGCAAATTTTAGAGGAAGTGGCTCAACCAATCCCATTTCCTACATTGGCAAGAAAGGCTAAGAAACGTGTGGAGCTTGACCCAACAATGGTAAAGATGTTCAAAAAGTGGAGGTAACTATCCCCCTCTTTGATGCTATACACCAAGTGCCTAAATATGCAAAAATTTCTTAAGGACTTGTGTATGAACAAAGATAGAATTCATGAGTTGGAAACCATTCTATTAGGTAGTTCCATTTCGGCTTTAATGGGATCCATTCCGGAAAAGTGTGTTGATCCGGGTCCTTGCCTAGTTTCTTGTGTCATTGATGGAATCCAATTCATTGATTGTATGTGCGACCTTGGTGCATGCATTAGTATTATGCCTCTTTCCATTTATCATCTATTGAAGCTCCCACCGTTGAAGCGGTCGGCGGCTAGGTTTGTCTTGGCGGACAAGACCATAATAACCGTGTCGGGTATTGTGGAAGATGTGTTGGTCGACATAAAGGGTTTGATATTCCCAATTGATTTCCATATCATTGAGATGCCACCAAGCGAATCCGAGAGGACATCATCTATCCTACTTGGGAGGCCATTTTTGAGGATCTCTAGATTCAAGTTGGATGCCCATTCGGGAACTTACTCATTCGAGATAGATGGGAGAGTTGTAAGTTTTAGTTTAGAAGAAGCAATGAGGCACCCACCGGAGAACCATTCCGTATTCCGATGTGATTTAATTAACAACATTGTGGCGGAAGTGCATTGTGCAAAGCTAGAAGAGAAAAATATGTTGAAGAAAATAGTGAAGATCAAAGTGAAGAAATTCAAGCGGCAAGCCAAGAGCAAAAGCTAGAATTGAAGCCATTACCACCCCACTTAAAGTATTCATACCTTGATGAAGCTCACAAGTTTTCGGTGATTATAGCAAGGGAACTCAATCCTCAACAAGAAGAGAAGTTGCTATGCGTTTTGAGGAAGAACAAAAGGGCAATAGGGTGGAGTTTGGCGGATCTAGTGGGGATAAGTCCCCAAGTGTGTGAGCACCGTATCTTTTTGGAAGAGGGAGCTAGACCTGTGAGACAACCTCAAAGGCGATTAAATCCAACTATTTTGGAGGTTGTCAAGAAAGAGGTAACAAGGTTACTTGAGGCGGACATCATCTACCTATTTCGGATAGTGAATGGATAAGTCCCGTTCAAGTTGTACCTAAGAAGTTCGGGGTAACCACAATTAAGAATGAAAGCGGGGAGCTCATAGCAACACGGGTGCAAAACTCTTGGTGAGTATGCATAGACTATCGAAGGTTGAATGCGGCCACTAGAAAAGATCACTTTCCACTTCCGTTTATCGATCAAATGCTCGATTGATTATCCGGTAAGTCTCATTATTGCTTCCTAGATGGCTATTCGGGATACTTCTAAATACACATTGCTCTAGAGAACCAAGAAAAAACAACATTTACTTGCCCTTTTGGAACTTATGCCTACAAACGTATGCCATTCGGCTTATGCAATGCACCGGCAACTTTCGAAAGGTGCATGATGAGCATCTTTGCGGATTTTCTAGAGTAATGCATGCAGGTATTCATGGATGACTTCACGGTATATGGTGATTCTTTTGATCATTGCTTAGATAGTCTTGAAAAAGTTTTGGAAAGATGTACTAAAACCAACCTTGTCTTAAATTTTGAGAAATGTCATTTCATGGTCAAACAAGGCATTGTTTTAGGACATATTGTTTCCAAAGATGGTATCTCCATAGATCCGGCTAAAATTAATGTTATATCTAGTTTGCCTTACCCCTCTTCCGAGAGGGAGGTCCGCTCTTTTCTTGGACATGCAGGATTTTATCGGAGATTCATCAAGAATTTTAGCAAGGTAGCATTGCCTCTCTCAAGGTTGTTACAAAAGGATATTGAGTTTGATTTAAGCAAGGAATGCATGAAGGCTTTCGACAAGCTCAAGGTAGCATTGACCCAAGCTCCCATTGTGCGAGGGCCGGATTGGAGTAGGCCATTTGAAATAATGTGTGATGCTTCAAATTTTGCCGTGGGAGCCGCGTTAGCACAACGCGAGGGTAAGAATCCATATGTCATAGCCTATGCATCAAAAACATTAGATGGAGCCCAATCCAACTATACTACTACCGAAAAAGAACTTTTAGCCATTGTTTTTGCCTTGGACAAGTTCCGAGCATATCTTCTCGGTTCAAGGGTGGTAGTGTACTCGGATCATGCGGCATTAAAGTATTTATTGGCTAAGAAGGAATCCAAACCGAGATTGATTAGATGGGTTTTATTGTTGCAAGAGTTTGACATGGAAATCAAGGATAGGAGTGGTACGCAAAACCTAGTGGCGGACCATCTAAGTCGCCTTGAACACACAAAAGGCGATACTACTCCTATCAATGATTCTTTTCCCTTTGAGGGCTTGTATGCAATCTCGGAAGCCATTCCTTGGTATGCATCCATCGCCAATTACTTAGTATCTCGCTCCTTCCCTCCTAATCTCTCCAAGCACCAAAGGGATAAGCTAAAAAGTAAATCCAAATACTATGTGTGGGATGACCCATACCTTTGGAGATGTGGGGCAGATCAAGTAATTCGAAGGTGCATTCTACAAACCAAATTCCACTCAATCTTGGAAACTTGCCACTCCTCCAAAGGAGAAGGCCATTTTGGACCTCAAAGAACGGCAAGGAAAATCCTAGATTGTGGCTTTTGGTGGCCAACTCTTTTCAAGGACACTTCTCATTTTTGTAAATCTTGTTCTCAATGCATTAGATTTGGTAATATCTCTAAGAAGGATGAAATTCCTCAACAAACCATGCTATTTTGTGAGATTTTCGACGTGTGGGGAATTGACTTCATGGACCATTCCTAAATTCTAATGGTTTTCTCTACATTCTACTCGCCGTTGATTATGTGTCCAAATGGGTGGAAGCGATACCCACCCGGACAGATGATGCTAACGTAGTCCTTTCTTTTGTGAGAAATAATATCATTTGTAGATTTAGGTTGCCACGAGCAATCGTGAGCGACCAAGGTTCACACTTTTGCAACAGAAGAATGGAAGGACTCATGAAGAAGTACAGCATCATGCATAAAGTAGCCATGACCTACCACCCACAAACAAACGGCCAAGCCGAGGTTTCCAATCGGGAGATTAAACGCATCTTGGAAAGGATTGTGAAACCCAATAGGAAAGATTGGAGTGCCAAGCTCACCGATGTATTATGGGCCTACCGTACGGCATACAAAATGCCAATTGGCATGAGCCCCTTTCGGTTGGTGTATGGCAAAGCTTGCCATTTACCGATGGAAATAGAGCACAAGGCGTATTGGGCCATCAAAGAGGGTAATCCAAGTTTAGGTGGAGCCGGAATGGAGAGGAAGATACAATTAGCGGAGTTAGAATGTTTGAGGCTTGAAGCTTATGAGAACTCTAGACTTTACTAGGAAAAGATGAAAGCCGTGCATGATAGGAACATAAGAGGCAAAGAATTTAAAGCCGGTGATCTAGTCTTTCTTTACAATTCTAGATTAAGATTGTTGCCCGGTAAACTAAGGTCAAAATGGGAAGGCCCATATCAAGTAGTGAAGGCGAAACCCTATGGGTTTACCATTTGTGCCATCCCTCAAGGTCGGATATCTTCAAGGTCAATGAACACCGTCTCAAGTTGTATCATGGTAAGCAAATGAAGAGCAACAAAGAGGTTGAGGTATTCATTTTGGAAGACGCACCTCTTGGAAAAGAGCAATGAACAAGTGAAAGTCCAACTTAAGGACATTAAACAAAAGTGCTAGGTGGGAGACACCCCACCATGGTGAGATCTATCTTTTCCCTCCTTTGTGTACCATTTTTTTCTTTTTTTTGAATTCTTCATTGTTTTGTAATTGTTTAGCTATACTTTTGCTTGATTAGCATTGCTTCTGCCTACCTCGGATAACTTTTTCATAAAGACTTGCATTGATTTTTTCCATGAATGACTTGATTGTGTGGTAGAAGCACACTTCTCTTTAGATTTTGCATTGATTTTAGGTGTTTTTGACTTTCTTGGCTTGTTTGGCCAGTAAATACATGATAATTAGGCATTTTTTCTATTCATTCAAAAAAGGGGGGGTGCAAATTCTGGGCCAGCTTTGGGCCCTGGGCATAACCAATATCACGCATGCGCGCACGAGACGCGTACGCGTCCATGTCAATTCACGCAAAAACACGCGTGCGCGCACTAGCCGCGTACGCATCACTACTGCATTTTGCAACCCTGGGCCATCGTCCAAAAAGTTGTGCCCTGGTTGGGCCAATTTCATGCTACTGGCCCAGATCAACTCACGCGTAGGCACACCTGGCGCGCACGCATACCTCGCCATAATGCCAATCGACACGTCAGCGCACCGTGCGCGTCCGCATTGCTCAACAAATTTTACTTTCTGGTACTTTTTCCCGAGAGTTGGGCGAGAGTTGTGCCCAACCTGTGCTGAGGGCACAACACATATGCACGCGCATGCGCACCTGGAGCTCGCGTGCACCCTCACATTTTGCTACTTCACGCATGCGCGCACCGTGCGCGTCCGCGTCGTTACTAATTTTGCCCATGCGCGCACACGCGTGCATGGCGTGTGCGCGTCGGTTTCGCGAACCAATTGCGGAACAACTCGACCTGGAGAAGAAAAGCTGACAGCAAATTGGAAAGGACCCTACCGAGTCATAGAAGTACTTGGGAAGGGCTATTACAGACTGTCCGAACTCGATAGACGAGAGCTTCCTAGGTCGTGGCACACCTGCAACCTAAGAAGGTACTATAGCTAGGGATGGTAAAGGACCTCAGCATAACATGCGCTCTTTTTCCTGAAAAGATTTTTTAATGAGGCACCAAGCTGAGATCCACAAATTATCCGAATTAAAAGGATAAAACTCCGCATGTACATATTTACATTTTCTTTTAAATAAAATATATTAGATGTTCTACAAGTTTTCAAGATGCATTAATCTAAAATATTCATCGTCCGATTATAAAGCAACAGATCGGCAGAAAGTGAAAAATAAATTCACTGCACGATCACGATAATGACTAACAAAAATGAAAACCAAATTCATTTAAATGTCGACTAAACAAGGATTGAACCCAACTTCTACAAATCGGCAAAGATGAAAACAGAATAATGCAAGAAGTTATCGAAAGTGATCCGGAGAAAGGACCTAACGAGGTCTTGATAAGATGGATTGCTAAATAATAACTTAAAGACTGGCCGACATTAAGAAGTCGGACCAGTCGACCAAAGTTATAAGTAAACCCTGGAAAGAGGTCTGGCCAACCATATAAAAGAGGATTACTATAACTTAGAAGGGCATGACACGACGAAGTCGGCCCAAAACATAAAGTTATATAAGTAATCCCTGAAAGAGACCTGCACAAGGTCCAAGAAAGAGGATTACAAAAATAACTTCGAAGGGCCCGACATGACGAAGTCGGCCCAAAACATAAAGTTATAGAAGTAATCCCTGAAAGAGACCTGCATAAGGTTCAAGAAAGAGGATTACAAAAATAACTTAGAAGGGCCCGACATGACGAAGTCGGCCCAGAACGTAAAGTTATAGAAGTAATCCCTGAAAGAGACCTGCACAAGGTCCAAGAAAGAGGATTACAAAAAATAACTTATAAGGGCCCGACATGACGAAGTCGGCCCAAAAATATAAAGTTATAGAAGTAATCCCTGAAAGAGACCTGCACAAAGTTCAAGAAAGAGGATTACGAAAATAACTTAGAAAGGCCCGACATGACGA
This sequence comes from Arachis hypogaea, assembly GCF_003086295.3. NCBI lineage: Eukaryota > Viridiplantae > Streptophyta > Magnoliopsida > Fabales > Fabaceae > Arachis > Arachis hypogaea. Next base: position 59,906,332 of record NC_092054.1, read on the forward strand.
AGTCGGCCCAAAACATAAAGTTATAAGTATTCCCTGAAAGAGGCCTGAACAAAGTTCAAGAAAGAGGATTACAAAAATAACTTAGAAGGGCACGACATGATGAAGTCGGCCCAGAACGTAAAGTTATAGAAGTAATTCCTGAAAGAGACCTGCACAAGGTCCAAGAAAGAGGATTACAAAAAATAACTTAGAAGGGCCCGACATGATGAAGTCGGCCGAAAACATAAAGTTATAGAAGTAATCCCTGAAAGAGACCTGCACAAGGTCCAAGAAAGAGGATTACGAAAATAACTTAGAAAGGCCCGACATGACGAAGTCAGCCCAAAACATAAAGTTATAAGTATTCCCTGAAAGAGACCTGAACAAAGTTCAAGAAAGAGGATTACAAAAATAACTTAGAAGGGCCCGACATGACGAAGTCGGCCCAGAACGTAAAGTTATAGAAGTAATCCCTAAAAGAGACCTGCACAAGGTCCAAGAAAGAGGATTACAAAAAATAACTTAGAAGGGCCCGACATGACGAAGTCGGCCCCAAACATAAAGTTATAGAAGTAATCCCTGAAAGAGACTTGCACAAGGTCCAAGAAAGAGGATTACGAAAATAACTTAGAAAGGCCCGACATGACAAAGTCGGCCCAAAACGTAAAGTTATAAGTATTCCCTGAAAGAGACCTGAACAAAGTCCAAGAAAGAGGATTACAAAATAACCTAGAAGGACCCGACATGATGAAGTCGGTCCACATAAAATGCTAAAGTTATAAAAAAAAAGTAACATCTGGCAGAGACCTCATAAAAGGTCCAAACAAAACAGGATTACTAGAAATATCTTCAGAAGCCTCAAATGAATCAAAGCCACAAGTACAAATGCAATCCAAAGAGGTCGAGCAACAAGGCTCCAGCACTATCAAAAACCCAAAAAAGGTACCAAGAAAGATAAAGACCGATATGATGTTAAAAACATGAAGTTATAATAAAAACTATTTTTTCAAAGAGGCTACCCAAATCAGCCCCAAGAACTTGGAAGCTATTTTTTGTTTTTCAAAACGTAGTTGCTAAACAAGCAACTGAAAAAGTGTCAACAGTCAGCAACATCACTTACAAAATAAAAAAGTTTAAAAAAGCCCACAAGTCGGGCAATCTACACAAGCAGTTAGAAAATTCAGTTAACATCAGAAGGCTTCTCGGTAGCATCAGCACGAGGTGAAGGAGGGCAAGTCTGAATGGACACAACATCCACGGTCCCATCATCCCGATTCAAGATTTGACAGTCAGGATCTGACACGGGATGACCGACCTCAGCTGAAGGAACTGCATAAGTCGACACCACAGAGGCTTTGGGAGCAGGCACAGAGGGAGGTTCAACATCATCGTCATCAGGGTCGTCAGGGACAATCTTGCCATCCTTTACAACATTGTCCAGACTGAAGGAAGTAAGGTCGACCTCGGGTGCAAGAACTCGAACCTGCTCCTTCAAGTTCTCATAAGCAGCATTAACGCTGCCTACAAGGTAACCCTGGAGCTCGGCATAATCAGCCCGGGCCGATTCCAGTTCCTCCCTAAGACGCATTACCTCACGATAGGATGTGACATAGCTCTCCTTATGCCTCAATGCTGTATCCTTAGCCAATCTCACTGAAGTCGCCAAGGCAATAGAACTAGCCTTTTCGCCCTCTAGCTCCTTCTCTAGCTTGGTCACCTTCACTTGAAGCTCCTCTTTTAAACCTTTCATCCTGTCAAACTCCCGCTTAGCCTCCTCCATAAAAGCTTTGGTAGCATGAAGAGGGAGGTCTTGGGCCATGCGGTACAGGGCAGCTCCTATATGTGCCATCCTAACGCTACTCCGAGTAATAAAATCCAGGTGGCGAAGGAGAGAGACATCGTCGGTAGGGATGGTACCATAAGGACCAATCTACTGATCTACAAACTCAATCGCGTCAAAGTCAGGGACATCAAGGTTGAAAGGCTCAATTGTTTTTTGTTTTTTGTTTGGAGGAGCACCAGAAGTAGCAATAGAAGCTTGAGGAGGATCAGCCAAATGAGCCCGGGGAGTAGGGATTACCTTTCTCGCCCCCGGTGAGCTCGGTAAGGCCGACTTCGACTGAACCTGGGACGATTCCTCCCCGGCCGCCTTGGCCGAGACATTTTGGGCTGCAGTAGCTTTTCTTGCCCTTTTGAAAGCCTTCATAGATTCATTATTCTTAATCATCTCTGCCAAACAAAACATCACAGCAGGAAACCAAGTTACAAATAAAAAAGAGCTCGTAAAGAAGTAAACTCGACAAAACAAGGAAAGCGAAAATTGAACACTACCCAGCTCATCTCGGAGGAGTGAGGGGTCCCCTAAGAATTTCTTGGTATCAAGATAGGGAGGCTTCCCCCAATTCTCCTCCAACACAGTCACAAAGGCCTGCTCGACCTCATCCAACATCTCCCAGGAATACTTCGACACAACAACGTTCTTTTGCCACTTTAAAAGAAAAGTGGGCTCATCATTCTCATCCAGAAAAAAGGGACGAGCTCCTTCAACAGCTCGGACCTTGAAGAAATAGTTCTTAAAATCACGAAACGACTCGTCATACATAGAAAAAACTTTCTTCCCTTGTGAAGCTCGGAAAGAAACCCAGGCAGCCTTTTTCTTCACTACCCTAGGTTTTGTCAAGACAAACAAATAAAAGAAAAGGGATTGTAAAGCAGGGACGTCAAATTCACGACACAGCAATTGAAAGGTCTTTATAAAACCCCAAGAATTGGGGTGAAGTTGGGATGGAGCTACATTGCAAGACCACAATAGGTTGGTCTCAAAAGGAGTAAAAGGAATGGTGATATTCATCTGGCCAAAAAAGAAATCGTATGCATAGAAAAAAGGACGGTCTCCAGCAACTCGAGTAGAAAAACAAACTCTCTCTTCAGGAGTGGGGGGTACAAGCTCATAATTCTTTTCCTCTCTACCACTGCTACAGACTTTATGAAATTGCCTAAGCTGCTGACAAAATTCGGAATCAACCAAAGAAACACACAAAAGAACTATTGAATCCACCCAATCAGCCATGCCCTCAAGGACTTGGGAAGATGTCTCAACAATGTTCTTGTGAGAAGACATGAGGTCAACTAGTCCTACAGCAAGAAAAGAAGAAAATAGATTACTAACCCAAACATCTCGGATAAAGTCAAAAACAAACCATATCAGAACAGCTTGGACAAGCATGACACAGAGCAATACAAGCAACAAAAGGAAACCCCAGGACCTACACTAAAGATCCAGGGGCACCTTTTGGAGGCAAGTTATGGAACAAGGACTCAGGGAAAGCTACAAGTCTACATCTCTACACGTCCTAACAGGAAGATAACACTCTGAGAAGAAAGCCACGAGCTACAAATCAAATAAAGTCATCAAAATAACTACCTCCCAAAATTTACAGTCGCAGACGGGACTACCAAGCAACAAAAGTATCAAGAAGAAGCCACCAAAGACGCCACCTTTTTCAGAAAATAAACACCCCAAACAAACAAAGTTTACGAAGAAAATCAAAACGAGCCACTAGAAGAAATCGTTACTTTCTACAAAGGTTCTTCAGTAAAATCATCAACATAGCGAAAATCATCAAAAGGAGCAACCTTTTGGGTAAAGTAAACAGGTTCATAAAAACCAAAAAAACATGCAGCACAGTGACAAGCGAGCACGACGACGCAAAAAGATTAAAGCTTTCCAAAACATGCATTCAAGCAAAACCAAAACTTTACCAAGAACCGAAGGCAAAGCAAAAGAAATAAAAAAGCAGAAAGAAGAATCAACCTGGAAAAAGGAGAAAGCTTCGAAGCAGATCGAGGACGGAAAGATAGAATCCGGAATCGCCTTTCAGAACAAAGAAAGCAACAACAATCACCAAGCGACGTCACAAGGAGAAACGCGAAAAGGCAAATTTCAGACGAAACCAGAAAGTGAGAAAGAAAGGGGGAAGTTATAGCAAAAACACAGAGAAGAGAAACCGTTTTTGTGAAAAGTTCAAAATGAACGAAGAAACGGAGCATTACATGAATTAATGAGGTTATTAAACCCTCGCGCATTCCCAAATCAAGGAGGCGCGCATTTTCAAAAGAATAAAATTCAAAAGAAAACGTTCCACATTCAAAGGAGAACTCTACAAAGAAGAAGTCGACAAAATGCTCGAGTTCGGCTTCACTAGAGAAGGATCGAAGTCCTAAAACTAAGAATCGACCTCAACAGAAAGACCGAGCTCGAGCAGGGGCACTGTTCATACCCTGGGTCGAGTTGACCGACCCGGAATGTTTAGCGACAAAGCGACCGACCTCTTCAGGTCAGACTATCCGACCTCTTCCTGAAGAGCTCGGCCAAATTGACTAGAAAGCCTAATAAAGGGCCCGAATAGAGGAACACGACCCAAATCCAAAGGCGGCCCAAGCCTATAGAGATAAGGGCGGTACCCCCCACCCTTCGGTGGTGAAGGATCAGCAGTGCAGCCAAGTTCAACAAGTCGGATACGACAGCAACGGCCTCCACTCCCAGCCGGATACATCATCTCCGATCATCACAGAAGATCTCATCCGAGATCGACCTACAGTTTCAGGTAACCCTCGGAACACTGCTCGATCACGATAAAGATCAACAAAGATGAAAACCGAATTCATCAAAGGTCGACCAAGAGAGGATCAAACTCAATTTCTACATAATTGGCAAGATGAAAAGCGGCAAAAACAGAATAATGCAAGAAGTTATCAAAAAGTAATCCATAGGAAGAGACCTGACGAGGCCTCAATAAAAAATAGATTGCTAGAAATAACTTAAAGATGGACCGACATAAAGAAGTCGGACCAGTCGACTACAACAAAAGTTATAAAAAGTAATCCCTAGAAAGAGGCCTGGCCAGCCCTAAAAAAGAGGATTACTAGAAATAACTTAGAAGGGACCGACATGATAAAGTCGGCCCGACAAAACTACAAAAGTTATAAAAAGTAATCCATAAAAGAGACCTGACAAAGGTCCAAATAAAATGGATTACTAGAAATAACTCAGAAGGGACCGACATGATGAAGTCGGCCCGACAAACTACAAAAAGTTATAAAGTAATCCATAAAAGATACCTGTCAAAGGTCCCAAAAAAATAGATTACTAGAAATAACCTCGAATAGACCGAGATGAAGAAATCGACCGACAGAAGGCATGCGCTATAAGAGATTCAAGTCGAACCTAGAAAGCCATGACCTCAATAAAATCAATCTACAAGTATTATATCAAAGAATGTGAAGAAGACTAGTTGAACAAAGCTAGCTTCTACTAAAGCAGGAAATAAAGCACAAAGGCAATCAAAAGAGGTCGGACAGCAAGATTCCAACACTCTCAAGATTCCAGAAAAGTATAAAAAAGATGCAGACAAGCATATCACAAAAGAAAGAAAGTTGCTATAATAGCAGACTCAAGAGGCCGCCTGAAGTCAACCCCAAGAAGCTTAAAAAACTACTTTGTTGCTAAAAGAAAACAACTAAAATATCCGAAGTCAAAATAGACCACCAACTACAGAAATAAGAGTTTAAAAGCCCACAGACCGGGCTGTCCACAATACATAAAAGAAAATTATAAAGGATTCAAAGACTCTCCAGTGGCAGCATCTCGGGGTGAAGGAGGACGAGTCTGGAGGGGGACAGCGTCGCCAGTCCCATCCGCCCGATTTAGGATCTGAACCTCAGGATCCGAATCAAGGTGTTCGATCTCAGCTGTAGGCTTGGAAGAAGTCGGGACAATAGAAGTCTTGATGGATGGCACATGGGGTGGATCGACATCATCATCATCTTCATCCGGGGCAGGGACAATCTTTCCATTTTCCACAATATTATCTAAGCTGAAGAGAGAAAGGTCGAGCTCGGGAGTAAGAACTCGGACCTGATCCTTCAAGTTCTCATAAGCAGCAGTCACACTGCCCACGAGATGGCCCTGAAACTCGGCATAGTCAGCTCGGGTAGATTCTAAACTCTCCTTAAGCTCTATCATCTCACCATAAATCAAGACATAGCTCTCCTTATGCTTCAGCGCCATATCCTCAGCCAACTTCGCAGAAGCCACCGCAGCAGTAGCTCAAATCTTCTCACCCTCCAACTTTCTTTCCAGCTTCGCCACCTTCGCCTCAAGCTCCTTCTTCAACCCCTTGATCCTGTCGAACTCTGATTTGGCCTCTTCCATAAAAGCTTTGGTCGCATGAATGGGAAGATCTTGGGCAGTTCGATATAAAGCTGCTCCCATATGTGCCATCTTAATACTGCTCCGGGTAATAAAGTCTAAATGACGAAGGAGGGAGACATCGTCAGTAGGAACAACACCATAAAGAGCAATTTGTTGATCAATAAAACCAACAACATCAAAATCAGGAGCGTCCAGATTAAAGGGCTCAACAGTCCTCTGTCTTTTTGGAAGAGGGCCGGCAGAGGGAGAAGAGGTAACAGCAGAAGTCTAGGGGGATCAACTAAATAGACCTGAGGTGTAGGAATCATCTTCCTCGGCCCACTAGTGTTCAAGACAGGCTTCTTGGGAGGAATCTGGGAAGATCCTTCCCCAGCAACTTTAGCCGAGATGTGTTGGGATGCTGTAGCCTTTCTCGCCTTCTTAAAGGCCTTCATGGAGTCATTGTTTTTAATCATCTCTGAAAATATACAAGAAACCAGGTTATAAACTGGAAAGAAAAGGAATGAACTCGACAAAATAAACAAGTACAACAAATACAAAAGAAGTTGACCCCTACCCAGCTCAGCTCGGAGAAGTGAGGGATTGCCTAAAAATTTCTTTGTATCAAGATGGGGAGGCTGCCCCCAGTTCTCTTCCAACACAGTTACAAAAGCTTGCTCAATTTTATCTAACATCTCCCAAGTATACCTAGACACCACTACATTCTTTTGCCACTCTAAAGGAAAGCTGGGCTCGCCATTCTCATCCAAAAAGAAAGGCCGGGCTCCTTCAACAGCCCGAACCTTAAAAATGTAGTACTTAAAATCCCTAAAAGACTCATCATACATAGAAAAAACTTTGTGTCCTTGGGCAGACCTGAAAGAAATCCAAGAAACTTTCTTTTTGGTAGTCCTAGGTTTGGTCAACACAAAGAAGTAAAGGAAGAGAGTTTGAGAAGGTTTGATATCAAATTCTTGGCAAAGCAACTGAAAGATCTTGATAAAGCCCGATGAGTTCAGATGGAGCTGGGATGGAGCTACATTACACGACCACAACAAGTCGGTCTCAAAGGAGGTGAAAGGAAGGGTGATGTTTATTTGTCTGAAAAAGAAGTCGTACACATAAAAGAAGGGGCATTCCCCCTGGGTCAGAGAAGGAAAGCAAACCCTTTCGTCAGAGTCAGGCGCCACCAATTCATAGTTTTTCTCCTGATCCCTACTACTACAGACCCGGTGATATTATCTAAGCTCCACGATATACTTAGAATTACCTACGGAAAAACATCAGGACGAGGGAGTCCAACCAGTCGGACATACCCTCAGGGACCTTGGAAGACGTCTCAACAATATTTTTGCGAGAATACATGATCAACTAGTCCTACAGCAAAGAAAAAGAGAGAAGGATTACTAAATAAACAACTCGGGCATAACAAAGAAAACAACTTGGACGAAAACAGTCACAACAGTAAAAGGAAACCCCAGGACACAACCCAAGGTCCAGGGGCATCCTTTGGAGGCAGTAACAGAGTAGGAACTCAGGAAAAATCTACAACCTACATCCCTCAAAACAAAGGAAGCAACCCCCCTTTCGACAGCAGCATCCCACAAGAAAAAACACAAAATAATCTATCAAAGTCATCGCTTTTTATAGCCTATCAGAAAATATCAAACATCTAAACATGCAAAGAGGTAGTCATCAAGGGCACAACCTTTTCTCAAAGTCAGACGGTTTAGCATTTCAAAAGGTAAATCATCAAGGGCGCAAATTAAGAAGATACAATCAGAGATAATATCAGCAGTCAAAACCCTAACTAGCAGGAAGCACAAAAAAATCATGCACAACAAAGGAATTCTCAGAGCATACATTTGACCAGATACACGACAAAAGCAGAAAAGATTCAAGCTTTCACAAAATAAAGATAAAAACTTTTCAAACATGAAATAATGCGAAAAGAAAGCAGAAGAAAGAAAACCAACCTGCAAAACGAAGGAGATGATGAACGCTGAAGAGGTTGAAGGCGGGAAACGAAACCAAGAATCACCTTTCGAACAAGTGAAGCACCAAAAACCACCAATGGCACCACAGAGAGAGCGTGAAAACGCGAAAACAAAAGTCCCAGGCGAGCCAGAAAAAATGGAAGGGAGAGGATGGAGTTACAGTAAGCGAAGAGAAGAAAAAATGGAAGCAAAATCTTTTGAAAGTCCAATTCAAAATGAAAAAGAGGGAAAAACGGCAAAAAAGAAGAGTTAGTGGGTTATTAAAAACCCTCGCACATTCCAAAGGCAAAGAAATGCGCGTTCCCAAAGGATAAAGGAAAAGAAAAATGTTCTGTATTCAGAGGATAACTCTACAAAGAAGAAATCGACAATGCTCGAGCACGGCTTCTAAAAAGATTAAAATCCTAAGCCAGGATTCAACCTCAAAAGGAAGACCACGCTCGAGTAGGGGCACTATTCATACCCTGGGTTGAACTGTCCGACCCGGGCTGAATCGACCGACCTCTTCGAGTCAGAACCATCCGACCTCTTCTTAAAGAGCTCGGCCAAGTCACCAGGAAAGCCCAAATAAGGGCCCAAACAGAGGAACACGACCCAAATCCAAAGGCAGCCCAAGCCTAGAGAGATAAGGGCGGTTCCCTTGAAGATAAGATAAACTCTACTCAAAGATAAGATAAGATAACTATCTTGTCTCCAGGAAAAGGTCAGTCCATACTACTATAAATACACTGGATAACCCAGGTATAACTTATACTCTGATTCTACTAAAAACCTGCTCAATACCCTTGCTAACTTAAGCATCGGAGTCCCTTGCAGGTACCACCACCCTCCGGTGACGAAGGATCAGCACCATCCTCAGTCCAACAAATCGGACACGGCGGGTCCGACCGCTACCATCAAATCGGATTCTACAACTCCGATCAGCACAGAAGATCTCGTCCGAGATCGACCTACATTTTCAGGTAACCCTCGGAAAACGAGGGTTACCTGAAACTGTAGGTCGATCTCGAATAAGATCTCTTGTACTAGTCGGAGCTGTTGTGTTCGACTTGCTGATGGTGGTCGAAACCGTTGTGCCCGACTTGTTGGGCTTAGTGGTGGTGCAGTCCCTTCGTCACCGGAGGGTGGTGGTACCTGCAAGGGACTCCTATGCTTAAGTTAGCAAGAGTATTAAGCAAGTTTTTTGCAGAATTAGAGTATGAGTTATACCTGGGTGCTTCAGTGTATTTATAGTAGTGTGGAGTGACTTTTCTGGAGATAATATAGTTATCTTATCTTATCTTATCTTTGAGGGGAACCGCCTTTATCTTTCTAGGCTTTGACTGCCTTTAGATTGGGCTGTGTTCCTTTATTTGGGCCTGCTTGGGCTTCTTATGTCGATTTGGCTGAGCTCTTTTAAAGAAAAGGTCGGAGATCTGACCTGAAGAGGTCGGTCGCTTTGTCTTCCATCAGCCCGGGTCGGGTAACTCGACCCAAGGTATGAACACTCTTCATCCATTCTGAAAAGGAAAATCTGCAAGGGGTAAGAACATCGTCTTCGCTGGTTCTCAGTAGAGGGTTTTTAAGAATTGTCATAATAGGATACGTATAAGAAAATAATTGATTTTCAACTGTAGTGATTATCGCTTGTTAACATTAATAATTAATTATCCAAAAATTCAAAGTTCACTTCCTTAGTTAAAAGAATTTCAAAACTTAATTAATAAAACATATCATAATCAATTTCAGCCTCCGGCCCGACATATAATCAAATTTCGTTACGGCCTCTGGCCCAAATCAAATCAACTCGGCCTCCGGTGCAATTCAAGTCAAAACACGGCCTTCGGCCCAACTCAAATCAAATCACCATCAATATTTAATCTCAAAACAGATTTAATCACCGGCATCAAACAGTACAAGGCAATACACTTAGAGAATAATTTCAGCCAATACCACATTAGGAACAACCCTCGGTATCACCACCGCTAGCATAATGGATCTCTCAGTTGTTCAAGCACAAACAAAATAGTACAAGAAAAACACAAATAGAGATAATAGTTACAGCAATTAGTTCAATTAGCATGTATATACAATTATTCAAGTAGGCAAGCCAAATACAAGATGCACACCTAAACAAATACACATAATTGCAAATGATAAATGCCTGTCCTATTGCCAATGAGCTTATCTGTTGATTATACAGTAAAACCCGACATGTCCGGTAACTAACTCTAGACAATCCCTCGGTGCGTGCATCCCAAAAGCTCAAATTTGTATTCATTGATCAATATCTATTGGGAGAATCATTTGAGAAGGTCTAAGTGTCTGGCCACATCTTGCAACAGAGGGTCAACAAATTATCTCAATTCCATCCTGGTGCAAGCAGGACAAAACCACAATCCTTGCATCTACCCTAGAAGCTCAAATACTAACTGGGAGAGAGCGGAACAAAACCACAATCTTTACATCTACCCCGGAAGCTGAAATACCGACCAGGAACAAGCGGGACTGACGTTAGGATTTTTGCCAGTAAAGAATGTCATAAAAATAGTCGCGTTGTAGATATAGTCTCTAAACCGACAGAAATCCCTTCGTACAAACGTTTTGGTTGTCACAAGTAACAAACCTCTTTTAAATTGATAACCGAGTATTCAAACCTCGGGTCGTCTTCTCAAGGAATTGCAGGGAAGTATGTTCTTATTATTGGTTATGAAGATTGTAAATTGGGGGTTTTGGAAGTAAGGTGGGAATATGTTATATGACAAGTAAAATAAAATAATAATAATAAAATCTCTTGGCAAGGTATAAGAAATTGGAAGTCCAGACTTAGTTATCCTTATCAATAACAATGAAAGTTGAATCTTAATTCCACTTAGTTAACCTTTACTAAATCAAAGGAAGATCAACGGACAAATTGGTTTGATCTTCGAATCCTATTTATTTCCTAAGAAAAGATTGGGATTATTGAAGTTCAAGCCAATTGGCAGGATAACAATTATGCTATTGAGTTGGATAACTCCTGAGTTATTGATTCCTTAACCAAGACCAAAAGAGGAAAAGCAATTTTGCTGGAATAAAAATGCCTTTAGATGGGAAGCAACAGTAACATAAATAAAAGAAAGAAATCTTGAATCTGAAATACCTCGAATTATAATAAATAGAACATTCAAATCTTAATCATGAAAAGTTCATAAGCCAATTGGGCAACATAAATCAAATGCAAATTAAAGTATCAAAATAAAAGAGAAACATAAATTAAAGGAACATTGAACCTGGGATTTAGAGGCACTCCTAAAACTAAGAGAAATCCTAAATCCTAATCCTAAGAGAGAGGAGAGAACCTCTCTCAAAACCAATCTAAATTATGAGAAGTGAATTATGAGAGCCTCCTTATGAATGGGTGCAGTCCCCCACTTTATAGCCTCTAATCTGTGTTTTCTGTGCCGCAAACTGGGTCAGAACCAGTCCAGAATTCGCTGGTTTCGGATTTTGCCACGCTGGTTTTTCGTCACTGCGACGCGGCCGCATAAATCACGCGATCGCGTCACCTAGCATCAGGGGAACTATAGCATATTATATATCAAATCGAAGCACCGGACGTTAGCTTTCCAACGCAACTGGAACCGCATCGTTTGGACCTCTGTAGCTAAAGTTATAGCCATTTGAGTGCGAAGAGGTCAGACTGGACAGCCTAGCAATTTCTTCAACTTCTTGTATTCCTTCAACTTTTGCATGCTTCTTTTCCATCCTCCAAGCCATTCCTGCCCTGTAATCTCTAAAATCACTCAACACACATATCAAGGCATCTAATGGTAATAAGAGAGGATTAATATTAGCAATTATAAGTCCAAAGAAGCATGTTTTCGATCAAAGCACATAATTAGGAAGGTAAATGTAAAACCATGCAAATAGTATGAATAAGTGGGTAAAGAGTAGATAAAAACCACTCAATTGAGCACAAGATAAACCATGAAATAGTGGTTTATCAACCTCCCCACACTTAAACAATAGCATGTCCTCATGCTAAGCTCAAGAGAAACTATAAAGATGAAGAGGAATGATAAAGAGTATGAAATGCAACCTATGAATGTAACTACATGCTAAGATGTTTCTACTTACTTGGTTAAAAGTAAATAAGTTCTCCAAGAATAAATATGAACTGGATTTCACTAATTCAAATCATAAAAATGAAGTACAAATAGACTTGCAAGAAGAAAACAGCTCATGAAAGCAGGGAACAAGGAATTGAGCATCGAACCCTCACTGGTAGTGTATACACTCTAATCACTCAAGTGTTTTAGGTTCAATTCTCTCAATTCTCTACTAACCTTGCTTTCTAAGAATTGCTCTTCATCTAACAATCAACATAAATTTAATGCATAAATACACATATCAAGAGGTCTTTTAAGGGTTGTAATGGGGTTAGGGTCAAGGTAGGATTGTATTTGGCCAAGTGGACTAAAATCTGAATCCTTAATTAACTTTAAACTTTCCACCTAACTTAAACAGTCCATGTAATCATAATACAACATCCAACTATCCATCAACCATGTTTTTCACATATTCATGCATTCTAATTTCAAGTACAACTCATATGCATTGCTTTCACCACATATTTTGGGGCATTTTTGTCCCCTTTTACTTATTTGCTCTTTTTCTTTTCTTTTTCTCTCTTTTTTTTTCTTTTTTAATATATATATATATATATTTTTTTTTTTCTCAATGCATATGATTAATTTATTGAATGCATGAACCATGTTCTAAACATTTGTTTCCAAAAGATATATAATACCCAATTCTTAAACCAATTGTTTCCAAACCTACTTTTCCCCACACTTAATTCATGAGCACTCTCACTAGTCTAAGCTAACCAAGGATTCAAATTAAGGACATTATTATTTTCCGCTTAGAGTTAATGATGTGCTAAAGTAAAGAACAAAGGGGTATAATAGGCTCAAATTGGTTTGCAAGGGATAATGAAGGGTAAAGGCCATATGGGTATGTAAGCTCTGTGAAACAAAGGCCTCAATCATATAAATGTATGCATACATCAAACCATGGAAATATAGAATTAAGCAAGACAAAGATCACAATTTTAGATAGAAAAACACACATCAAAAAAATAAAATATTGGTTGAAAAATGCAACCAATTCAAATAGGTTCAAAATCTCACAGGTTTTGTGTGTTCGAGCTCTAAACTATGTTCCAATATAATATTTCTTCAAACAAGTGTAACAAAAAATTTTATTCAAATTAGTGAAATACTTTAAAAGGTTTCTTGAAAAAGAAAATATTACTTTAACCAAGTGGTAAAATATGCAAAAATCAAACAAATATGCAATCAAACATGCAAATGCAACAACTAACTACAAAGAAAAATTTAAACATTGGTGTTGAGACAAGAAAGTACTAACCCACGGAGATCGGTATCGACCTCCCCACACTTAAAGATTGCACCGTCCTCGGTGCATGCTAAGATGTGCAAGTGGACGGGTTGCTTCAACTGATGCTCTTCTCATCAAGGAATGTGCGTAGGAACTTGTTTGTCTCTCCCATTAAGAAGCTTTTCCTCTCCTTTTGTGGTGGCCATCCTGAAAGAAGAGGGAAAAGAAAAAGTAACCCAAAAAAAGATAGAAAATAAATAAATAAAATGTGGGTGTTAATGCCAGATAATAAGGGTCTCAATTACATGGTAGCTACAACATGCAAGTGAGAAAACAATAAAAGTACATGGCAGATCAAGAGTGCAAAAATTTGCAACAATGGGAGGAGAGAGTGGGTAATGAAAGACAATGTAAGTTCGTGGCAATGCAAATGTAGTGCAAGTATTATGAAAGATTGGCATTGGCAGATAATTAATATCATTCCACAGTGTAAAACAAGTTAATAAGCACCAAAGTAATTCAAGAAAAGATGTAACAGTTGAATAAGAATTTTTGAACACCAAAATTAATAAATAAAAATATGCAATGAATGAAGGTATGCAAATAAATTAAATAAAATAGAATGGGAGTGAGAGAAAATAAGAGAGGAAGAAGAAAGAAATAAGAAAAGATAAGAGAATAAGGATTCGGAAAAGAAAAGATAAGAAAATTGGCACTAATCTGGATAGGTTGTGCGATGCTGGCGACGCGGTCGCGTAGGTGACGCGGTGGCGTGGTGCGCAATATGGTTAGGCGACGCGGACGCGTGGGGCACGCGATCGCGTGACTTGATTTGTGCTAGTGGCGCGAGTGCAGCCTCACAGTTGCACAACTCTCTGTTCAAAACTCTTTTTTGCCAAAAATCTGGGTGATGCGATCGCGTGGGGCATGCGATCGCGTGAATGGCCATCTTTTAAAAATGACGCGGACACGTGGGGCACGCGTTCGCGTGGTGAGGCTTGGGCTTTCATCACGATTCCAGCCCAACTCCAGCTCAACTTTCGGCCATGCACCCTTTGACGTCGAAATCCAGGTCACGCGGCCGCGTGGGGCACGCGATCGCGTGGGAGGCCAGTATTCCCCTGCGATGCGGACGCGTCAGCGATGCAATTTCGTGGGACGAATTGTGCCACTGGCACGCCTCTAGCCTTGCTCCAGCGTGACTCTTTGTTCGTTTTTTATTTTCTCTTATCTCCTTGCGACGCGGACGCGTCACTGATGCGGTCGCGTCGCGTGCTCGCTTTTTTTTTTATCTAAAAAATGCAGAATGCAGTGTTAATATGAATGTGATGCAAAACTCTAGGTTCAATATAACAAAATAAAATAAAATTCAAAAATAAATAAAACTAAGTAATGAAAAGGGAACGATCATACCATGGTGGGTTGTCTCCCACCTATCACTTTTAGTTATGGTGCTTAAGTTGGACATTTGATGAGATTCCTGCTATGGTGGCTTGTGCTTGTACTGATCCAGGAATCTCCACCAGTGTTTGTGATTCCAGTAACCTCCGGGGTCCCAAACTAGGCGCAGAAAGCCTTCAAGTAAGTTAAAGCATGTGACAAGGCCCCAAGAGTGCTGATTTCTAGATTGGATTCCGGGGTCCCAGACCTTGCCTTTGCACCCATCTTCTTGTTGATCATCATCATTTTTCCACTTGGATGGTGAACAGTCGAAATTCTCACTGAGACATCCAAACAGCTTCTTAGACCCATTCAGTTGAGCTTTATACCAACATTTGCGTTTAAACTTAAAGCTTCCAACCATAATGAACCTTGCTTGACAATTCTTACCACTGGCCATCTTTCTCTTACTCTTAATGCCACAAAGAGCTCTAAGTTGACCATCCATCTCCAGTAGCCCATATTCAAGTGGGATTAGAAAGCTATGGGATATGAATTTTACCCACTTGAATGTTGTGAAGGATGATGGCAACTTAGGGGGAGGGGTCTCTAACAAGTTTGGAAAGGTAATTTCAAGCTCCACTCCCTTGTGCTCTTCTTTGACATCTTCTACCTCTTGATCAACCTCTACAAAATCTTCAACCATGATCTGCCTTGGAGGTTGTACGCTCTTCTCAACATCAACATCAAACACCGTGGAAGGAGGCTCTGTGACTGGACTTCCAATGGAGGTACAGCATCTCTTAAGTCTGCAACCACTTCTTCCTTTTTAATAATTGCTGCTTTGTCCAGTTGTTTAAGTATAACATTGTACTCATCCTCGATGTTTTTCTTTCTATGAAAACTCCTTTCAACTATTCTTTCATCTTCAACTCTCCTACCCTTACCCGTAGGGCCTCCTCTAGCTCTTTATGAAGTATGGATTCGCGAAGATGATTCCTTCTTTTCTGTTCCATATCAATAGCATAATTGGGATCATTTTGCTCTTGAATTGATGGATGTGGGTGCTCTTCCATGGACTGTGGTGATGGGATGGAGAGATTATTCTGTGGTTGACAAGGAAGTGCTAGAGCTTGAGGGTTGATTGTTGAAGGTATTTGGTGGTCTGATTTGGGTGAAGAGAGCTTGTATAGTAGAGTTTAGATCGGCAAGTGCTTTCTCCATGGAGGTTGGGAGTGGATAGGAGGGTTCATTTGGCTCATAAGGTGGTTTGTATGGTGGATGAGGGTTAGGGTCATATGGAGGTGAGTGGTGGAAAGGGGCTTGTGAGTTTGGTGGTCCAAAGTTATGTTGAGGAAAGGGTTCATAGGCATATGGTGGTGGTTGTTGATAGTCCATTGGAGGTGGTTGTTGCCATGAGGATTGATCAAGTCCTTGTGGCTCCTCCCATCTTTGATTGTTCCAACCATGGTGCCTGTTCTCATTGTAATTTCTTCTTCCTGCAACAAAATTGTAACCAGACTCATAGCCAAAGGGGTGAGAGTTCATAGTAGCAAAATAAAAATTAAAAATAAAAATAAAAACAAATTCAAATTAAAAGGTTATTTAAATTTTGAATTTGAAAATTAAATTTTGAAATTTGAATTTTAAATTTTTGAAATTTGAATTTTTGAAATTTGAAATTTGAAATTTAAAAATTTTTTAAATTTAAATTTTGAAAATTTTTAAATTTGAATTTTGAAATTTGATTTTTGAAATAAGATAAGATAAGATAAAAATTTTAAAAATAAAAATCTGAAATTTTTTTTTCGAAAAAATTAATTAAAAATATTTTTGAATTTAATGAGGAAAGAGAAAAATAATAAAATGATACAAAATTTCAAATTTTTAGATCAAAACGAAGAAAACAACTAAGAACAGCTTGAAGGTCAAGATGAACGTGAAGAACAACTTGAAGATCAAGATGAACACTAAGAACAAATTTTTGAAAAAAAAAAATTTTTTAATAACTAAATAAAAACAAATAACCTCTTAACTTAAGAAAAAAGTAAAAATAAAAATAAAAATAAAAACAAGCAAAAATAAAATATTTACAATAACCAATAATAAGGCACACGTTTGCAATTCCCCGGCAACGGCGCCATTTTGACGTTAGGATTTTTGCCAGTAAAGAATGTCATAAAAACAGTCGCGTTGTAGATATAGTCTCTAAACCGACAGAAATCCCTTTGTACAAACGTTTTGGTTGTCACAAGTAACAAACCCCTTTTAAATTGATAACCGAGTATTCAAACCTCGGGCGTCTTCTCAAGGAATTGCAGGGAAGTATGTTCTTATTAATTGGTTATGAAGATTGTAAATTGGGGGTTTTGGAAGTAAGGTGGGAATATGTTATATGACAAGTAAAATAAAATAATAATAATAAAATCTCTTGGCAAGGTATAAGAAATTGGAAGTCCAGACTTAGTTATCCTTATCAATAACAATGAAAGTTGAATCTTAATTCCACTTAGTTAACCTTTACTAAAGCAAAGGAAGATCAAGGGACAAATTGGTTTGATCTTCGAATCCTATTTATTTCCTAAGAAAAGATTGGGATTATTGAAGTTCAAGCCAATTGGCAAGATAACAATTATGCTATTGAGTTGGATAACTCCTGAGTTACTGATTCCTTAACCAAGACCAAAAGAGGAAAAGCAATTTTGCTGGAATAAAAATGCCTTCAGATGGGAAGCAACAGTAACATAAATAAAAGAAAGAAATCTTGAATCTGAAATACCTCGAATTATAATAAATAGAACATTCAAATCTTAATCATGAAAAGTTCATAAGCCAATTGGGCAACATAAATCAAATGCAAATTAAAGTATCAAAATAAAAGAGAAACATAAATTAAAGGAACATTGAACCTGGATTTAGAGGCACTCCTAAAACTAAGAGAAATCCTAAATCCTAATCCTAAGAGAGAGGAGAGAACCTCTCTCAAAACTAATCTAAATCATGAGAAGTGAATTATGAGAGCCTCCTTATGAATGGGTGTAGTCCCCCATTTTATAGCCTCTAATATGTATTTTCTGGGCCGCAAACTGGGTCAGAAACAGTCCAGAATTCACTGGTTTCGGATTTTGCCATGCTGGTTTTTCGTCACTGCGACGCGGCCGCATGGATCACGCGATCGCGTCGCTTAGCGTCAGGGGAACTATAGCATATTATATATCAAATCGAAGCCCCGGACGTTAGCTTTCCAACGCAACTGGAACCGCGTCGTTTAGACCTCTGTAGCTAAAGTTATAGCTGTTTGAGTGCGAAGAGGTCAGGCTAGACAACTTAGCAATTTCTTCAACTTCTTGTATTCCTTCCACTTTTGCATGCTTCTTTTCCATCCTCCAAGCCATTCCTGCCCTGTAATCTCTGAAATCATTCAACATACATATCAAGGCATCTAATGGTAATAAGAGAGGATTAATATTAGCAATTATAAGTCCAAAGAAGCATGTTTTCGATCAAAGCACATAATTAGGAAGGTAAATGTAAAACCATGCAAATAGTATGAATAAGTGGGTAAAGAGTAGATAAAAACCACTCAATTACGCACAAGATAAACCATGAAATAGTGGTTTATCAGGGACAAAACCACAATCGTTGCATCTACCCCAGAAGCTCAAATTTCAAAAATCTTTTTTAAAAAGCAAGTTAAACCCATTCCTCTTTCAATAATCCATTTGAAATTCCCAAAAGCATAACTCTTAGATTTGAATCCATGGCATAAAACTCACTTTCAACTTTATTCTCAAGTTTTATAACTTCCCAAAAGACCTAAAAATCATCTCTCTTCACTAATCAAATTCAAATTCTATAAATTCACTAAACTCCTTAAAATGTAACTCTTTAATGAAACTCAAAACATAAGTCTTTTCATATTAAATCGAATTCAAAACATAATTTTTTTCTTAGTAAATCAAGCTCAAAACATAATTCTTCCATAAATAAATTGAACTCAAAATAGTATAATTCTTTTCTTAATAAATCAAACTCAAATCATAACCCTTTTCTTAATAATTGAACTCAATACAAAATCCTTTTCAACAATAAATTAAATTTAAAACATAATACTTCT
The DNA here is from genome assembly GCF_003086295.3 of Arachis hypogaea. Taxonomy (NCBI): domain Eukaryota; kingdom Viridiplantae; phylum Streptophyta; class Magnoliopsida; order Fabales; family Fabaceae; genus Arachis; species Arachis hypogaea. Next base: position 59,925,362 of record NC_092054.1, read on the forward strand.
TTTAATAAATAAAATTCAAAACATAATTTTTTTCTCAATAAATCAAACTGGAAACATGAATCTTTTCATAATAAATCAAAATCAAATAATATGATTCTTAAATCAATTTTTCTTTTAAACAATGCTTCAAAGAAGCTGGTGGCACAAAAAGGCGCAATGCCGACCATGGCCTTCCTTTCGGCGAGCACAAATGACAGGGATGGTAGCCTCTTTTCCTCTCGGCGCCGCCCTCTGCCTTGGTTCTGATAAGCGCGGCGACGATAATGACCAGACAGCGACTGCATGGTGATGGCGGCGGTGGGAAAGAATGCGACGACCTTGACCTGACGCGGTGCATGACGGTGACGGAATGGAGCTTCGACAATGGCAGAAACGGTGAGGAACGGCGATGTGAAGGTGGACGGTTTTGCTTTCTCGCGAGCTCTTTCCTCTTGATGGAACAGCGGCGGACGCGGCGTGTAACACCCTAATTACCCTAAGCCTTATCTCATGCCGTAAATCAAAGGTTAATCAAAGGTTACGACAATTCTACGGCTTATACAACAATATATATATATATATATATATAGAAGTAAATCATAATTCTAGAAGCCCGATGAAGAAATAAGCTAAAAAACAGAGTTACAAAAGCGCAAAAATTCACACGAAGCTAAAAGCATAAAGCTACAAGATAAAGCTACGAAATATCAAGACACACACACACACACACACACACACACACATATATATAAGAGTATATTAGTCATAAAGAACTAGCCACAGCCCACGAGTTTAAGCCGAGTAGTATATAACGACATATAGAGTTTTGAAAGTAAAACAGCTTATACAAAATATCTCTCTCAAATTAAGCCTCCAAGGCAATATAAATACAAAAGTGAAAGAACTAAATCAAAATAACCAAAAGATTCCAAAACATGATAAAGGTCCTCCGCTCTGTCACCATAAAGCAACTCACCGATGTGGGTTACGACCTGCATCTGAAAAACAACAACAAAGTATGGAATGAGAACTGGAGGTTCTTAGAATGGTAATAGTGCCTAATAATGTAAGATATAAGACTCTTGGATGCTAGAGGCAATCCTAGAGCTTCACATCAATCATGGGATTCAAGCTTAAAGCATAACAAAAATTTAAGACCATAACTTTAAAACCATGGTAAAAAAGGGGTAATCTAACTTAGGAAATTTCTAAACTAACATTCACACCGCTGTCCCACAGACTTCGCCAACCTAACTGTCATGTGATCCCATTGCCACCACCTACCGAGCCTCCTCAATTCCAGTAGAAAGTACAAATAATTATATGCAAGTAATACACAAGAAATAATCAAGTATAGTAAGTAAATCAAGAAGCAATTAGGTATGTTATACAATTAGGCATAGTATGTAAGTTGACAAAGCAAGAAACTACATAGAAAATGCACATGATGAATGCCTGCCCTATTGGCTGTGATATCACATCGCCGGTTCAATTGTCAACCCGACACATCCCCATGGAGATATTGCCTTTCGGTCTCAGAATGCGAACCCCCGAGATATCATGCCTGAACACGGTCCAGGATATAGTGCCTGCACACTCTAGTGATTCCGAAAGGATGCGAGCGGGATACTCTTGCCACAGACCTCACATCTTAACGTAAGCGGGACTAACCGACGCCACGACCTTGACAGGTGGTGCACGAAATTGTGATCACCAATGGTGCCAACAACTTGGTACACACAATTGTAATCTCAACTCTTTATCACAACTCCGCACAACTAACCAGCAAGTGCACTGGGTCGTCCAAGTAATACCTTACGTGAGTAAGGGTCGATCCCACGGAGATTGTCGGCTTGAAGCAAGCTATGGTCATCTTGTAAATCTTAGTCAGGCGGATTCAAATGGTTATGGAGGATTGATAATTAAAAGATGAATAAAACATAAAATAAAGATAGAGATACTTATGTAATTCATTGGTGAGAATTTCAGATAAGCGTATGAAGATGCTTTGTTCCTCCTGAACCTCTGCTTTCCCATTGCCTTCTTCCAATCATTCATACTCCCTTCCATGGCAAGCTTTATGTTGGGCATTACCGTTGTCAATGGCTACTTCCCATCTTCTCAGTGAAAATGTTCTACGCACGCTGTCACCGCACAGCTAATCATCTGTCGGTTCTCGATCATGTTGGAATAGGATCCATTGATCTTTTTGCGTCTGTCACACGCCCAACACTCGCGAGTTTGAAGCTCGTCACAGTCATCCCTTCCCAGATCCTACTCAGAATACCACAGACAAGGTTTAGACGTTCTGGATCTCAGGAATAACCGCCAATAATTCTAGCCTATACCACGAAGGTTCTAATCTTAGATTAGAAACCCAAGAGATACACATTCAAGCTTGTTTGCATGTAGAACGGAAGTGGTTGTCAGGCACGCATTCATAGGTGAGAATGGTGATGAGTATCACATAATCATCACATTCATCATGTTCTTGTGTGCGAATGAATATCTTAGAGAAGAAGTAGGCGTGAATTGAATAGAAAAACAGTAGTACTTAGCATTAATTCATGAAGAACAGCAGAGCTCCACACCTTAATCTATGGTGTATAGAAACTCCACCGTTAAAAATATAAAAGTGATAATGGTGGTCATTGGCTTCGGCCCCAGAGAGGGAACCTGAAGAACCAAGATGAAAATACAATAGTAAAAGTTCCTATTTATAGAGAACTAGTAGCCTAGGGTTTACAGAAATAAGTAATTAATGTAGAAATCTTCTTCCGGGCCCACTTGGTGTGTGCTTGGGCTGAGCATTGAAGCTTTCACATGTAGAGACTTTTCTTGGAGTTAAACGCCAGCTTTTGTGCCAGTTTGGGCGTTTAACTCCAGCTTTTGTGCCAGTTCTGGCGTTTTGACGCCAGAATTCTTAAGCTTACTTGGAATGCCGGTTTGGGCCATCAAATCTTGAGCAAAGTATGGACTATTATATATTGCTGGAAAGCCCAGGATGTCTACGTTCCAACGCAATTAAGAGCGCGCCAATTGGGCTTCTGTAGCTCCATAAAATCCACTTCGAGTACAGGGAGGTCAGAATCCAACAGCATCTGTAGTCCTTTTTCAGCCTTTGAATCAGATTTTTGCTCAGGTCCCTCAATTTCAGCCAGAAAATACCTGAAATCACAGAAAAATACACAAACTCATAATAAAGTCTAGAAATGTAATTTTTAAATAAAAACTAATAAAAACATAATAAAAACTAACTAAAACATACTAAAAATAATGCCAAAAAGCGTACAAATTATCCGCTCATCACAACACCAAACTTAAATTGTTGCTTGTCCCCAAGCAACTGAAAATCATATAGGATAAAAAGAATAGAATGTACAATGAATTCCAAAAACATCTATGAATATCAGTATTAATTAGATGAGCGGCGCTTTTAGCTTTTTGCTTCTGAACAGTTTTGGCATCTCACTTTATCCCTTGAAGTTCAGAATGATTGGCATCTATAGGAGCTCAGAATCCAGATAGTGTTATTGATTCTCCTAGTTAAGTATGTTGATTCTTGAACACAGCTACTTTATGAATCTTGGCCGTGACCTTAAGCATTTTGTTTTCCAGTATTACCACTGGATACATAAATGCCACAGACACATGACTGGGTGAACCTTTTCAGATTGTGACTCAGCTTTGCTAAAGTCCCCAGTGAGAGGTGTCTAGGGCTCTTAAGCACACTCTTTTTGCTTTGGACCACGACTTTAACCGCTCAGTCTCAAGTTTTCACTTGACACCTTCACGCCACAAGCACATGGTTAGGGACAGCTTAGTTTAGCCGCTTGGGCCAGGATTTTATTCCTGTGGGCCCTCCTATCCACTGATGCTCAAAGCCTTGGATCCTTTTTATTTTTCCCTTGCCTTTTGGTTTAAAGGGTTATTGGCTTTTTCTGCATGCTTTTTCTTTTTCTCTTTTTTTTCGCAAGCTTTTCACTGCTTTTTCTTGCTTCAAGAATCAATTTTGTGATTTTTCAGATTATCAAATAACATTTCTCCTTTTCCATCATTCTTTCAAGAGCCAACAATTTTAACATTCATGAACAATCAAATTAAAAAATATGCACTGTTCAAGCATTCATTCAGAAAGACAAAAGTATTGCCACCACATCAAAATAATTAATCTGTTATAAAATTCGAAATTCATGTATTTCTTATTCTCTCTCAATTAAAAACATTTTCCATTTAAGAAAGGTAATGGATTCATTTTCATATCTTTGAGGCATAGACACTTAGACACTAGTGATCATGTAATAAACATAAAGCATAAAAATTCAAAAAATAGAAAATAAAGAACAAGGAGATTAAAGAACGGGTCTACCTTAGTGATGGCGGCTTGTTCTTCCTCTTGAAGATCTAATGGAGTGCTTGAGCTCCTCAATGTCTCTTCCTTGCCTTTGTTGCTCCTCTCTCATGGTTCTTTGGTCTTCTTTAATTTCATAGAGGAGGATAGAATGCTCTTGGAGCTCCACCCTTAGTTGTCCCATGTTGGAACTTAATTCTCCTAGGGAGGTGTTGATTTGCTCCCAATAGTTTTGTGGAGGAAAATGCATCCCTTGAGGCATCTCAGGGATTTCATGATGAGGAATTCCCTCATGCTCATGGTGAGGTTCTCTTATTTGCTCCATCCTTTTTTTAGTGATGGGCTTATCCTCATCAATGAGGATGTCTTCCTCTATGTCAATTCCAGCTGAATTGCAGAGGTGACAAATGAGGTGAGGGAAGGCTAACCTTGCCAAGGTAGAGGGCTTGTCCGCCACCTTGTAGAGTTCTTGGGAGATAACCTCATGAACTTCTACTTCCTCTCTAGTCATGATGCTATGAATCATGATGGCTCGGTCTATAGTAACTTCAGACTGGTTGCGAGTGGGAATGATTGAGCGTTGAATAAACTCCAACCATCCCCTAGCCACAGGCTTGAGGTCATGCCTTTTTAGTTGAACCGGCTTCCCTCTTGAATCTCTCTTCCATTGAGCGTCCTCTTCACAAATGTCTATGAGGACTTGGTCCAACCTTTGATCAAAGTTGACCCTTCTAGTGTAGGGGTGTGTATCTCCTTGCATCATGGGCAAGTTGAATGCCAACCTTACATTCTCCGGACTAAAATCTAAGCATTTCCCCCGAACCATTGTAAGCCAATTCTTTGGGTCTGGGTTCACACTTTGATCATGGTTCTTGGTGATCCATGCATTGGCATAGAACTCTTGAACCATTAAGATTCCGACTTGTTAAATGGGGTTGGTGAGAACTTCCCAACCTCTTCTTCGAATCTCATGTCGGATCTCCGGATATTCACCCTTTTTGAGTTTGAAAGGGACCTCGGGGATCACCTTCTTCTTGGCCACAACTTCATAGAAGTGGTCTTGGTGCACCCTTGAGATGAATCTCTCCATCTCCCATGACTCGGAGGTGGAAGCTTTTGCCTTCCCTTTCTTCTTTCTAGAGGTTTCTCCGGCCTTAGGTGCCATAAATGGTTATGGAAAAACAAAAAGCAACGCTTTTACCACACCAAACTTAGAAGGTTTGCTCGTCCTCGAGCAAAAGAAGAAAGAAGAGAGTAGAAGAAGAAGAAATAGAGGAGATGGAGGGGGCTTAGTGTTTCGGCCAAGGGGGAGAAGTAGTGTGTATGTTGTGTGAAAATGAAGGAGTGAAGATGGGTTTATATAGGAGTGGAGAGGGGGTATGGTTCAGCCATTAGGGGTGGGTTTGGGTGGGAAAGTGGTTTGAATTTGAATGGTAAGGTAGGTGGGGTTTTATGAAGGGTGGATGTGAGTGGTGAAGAGAATGTTGGGATTTGATAGGTGAGGGTTTTTTGGGGAAGAGGTATTGAGGTGATTGGTGAATGAGTGAAGAAGAGAGAGAGAGGTGGTGTAGGTGGAGATCCTGTGGGGTCCACAGATCCTGAGGTGTCAAGGATATCTCATCCCTGCACCAAGTGGCGTGCAAAAATGCCCCTTTCTGCCAATCCTGGCGTTAAACGCCAGGCTGCTGCCCATTTCTGGCATTTAACGCCAGCTTCTTACCCATTCCTGGCGTTAAACGCCAGTCTGGTACCCATTTCTGGCGTTAAACACCCAGAATGGTGCCAGACTGGGCGTTTAATGCCCATTCTGCTACCCTTATTGGCGTTTAAACGCCAGTAAGTTTCTCCTCCAGAGTGTTCTGTTTTTAATACTGTTTTTCTTTCTATTTTTGCTTTTTCAATTGTTTTTGTGACTTCACATGATCATCAACCTACAGAAAATATAAAATAACAATGGAGAATAAATAAAATTGGGTTGCCTCCCAGCAAGCGCTTCTTTAATGTCAGTAGCTTGACAGTGGGCTCTCATGGAGCCTCACAGATACTCAGAGCATGATGATGGCCTCTCAACACCAAATTAGAGTTTGGTTGTGGCCTCCCAACACCAAACTTAGAGTTTGAATGTGGGGATTTTTTTTGACTCTGTATTGAGAGAAGCTTTTCATGCTTCCTCTTCATGGTTACAGAGGGAGATCCTCAAGGGAGTCCTCATTCACTTGAAGGACTAATTCTCCTCTGTCTACATCAATTACAGCTTTTGCTGTGGCTAGGAAGGGTCTACCAAGGATGATAGATTCATCTATACACTTTCCAGTGTCTAGGATTATGAAATCAGCAGGGATGTAATGGGCTTCAACCTTTACCAAGACATCCACTACAAGTCCATAAGCTTGTTTCCTTGAATTGTCTGCCATCTCTAATGAGATTCTTGCAGCTTGCACCTAAAAAATTCCTAGTTTCTCCATTACAGAGAGAGGCATAAGGTTTATGCTTGACCCTAGGTCACACAGAGCCTTTTCAAAGGTCATGGTGCCTATGGTGCAAGGTATTGAGAACTTTGGATCTTGTCTCTTCAGAGGTAATCTCTGCCTAGTCAAGTCATCCAGTTCTTTGGTGAACAAGGGGGGTTCATCCTCCCAAGTCTCATTACCAAATAGCTTGGCATTTAGCTTCATGATTGCTCCAAGGTACTTAGCAACTTGTTCTTCAGTAACATCTTCATCCTCTTTAGAGGAAGAATACTCATAAGAGCTCATGAATGGCAAAAGTAAATTCAATGGAATCTCTATGGTCTCTGTGTGAGCCTCAGATTCCCATGGTTCCTCATGAGGGAACTCCTTGGAGGCCAGTGGACATCCAGTGAGGTCTTCCTCAGTGGAGATCACTGCCTCTTCCTCCTCTCCAAGTTCGGCCGTGTGGGTCATGTTGATGGCCTTGCACTCTCCTTTTGGATTCTCTTCTGTATTGCTTGGAAGAGTACTAGGAGGGAGTTCAGTAACTTTCTTACTCAGCTGACCTACTTGTGCCTCCAAATTTTTAATGGCGAACCTTATTTCAGTCATGAAATTTTGTGTGGTTTTAATTAGATCAGAGACTACAGTTGCTAAGTCAGAGTGGCTCTGCTTAGAATTCTCTGTCTGTTGCTGAGAAGATGATGGAAAAGGCTTGCCATTGCTAAACCTGTTTCTTCCACCATTATTGTTATTGAAGCCTTGTTGAGGCCTCTGTTGGTCCTTCCATGAGAGATTTGGATGATTTCTCCATGAAGAATTGTAAGTGTTTCCATAGGAATCTCCCATGTAATTCACCTCTTCTATTGCTGGGTTCTCAGGATCATAAGCTTCTTCTTCAAATGAAGCTTCTTTGGTACTGCCTATTACTGCTTGCATTCCAGACAGACTCTGAGAAATCATATTGACTTGTTGAGTCAATATTTTGTTCTGAGCTAGTATGGCATTCAGAGTATCAATCTCAAGAACTCCTTTCTTCTGATTTGTCCCATTATTCACAGGATTCCTTTCAGAGGTGTACATGAATTGGTTATTTGCAACCATTTCAATGAGTTCCTGAGCTTCTGCAGGCGTCTTCTTCAGATGAAGAGATCCTCCAGCAGAACTGTCTAATGACATTTTGGACAGTTCAGACAGACCATCATAGAAGATACCTATGATACTCCATTCTAAAAGCATGTCAGAAGGACACCTTCTGATCAATTGCTTGTATCTTTCCCATGCTTCATAGAGGGATTCACCTTCCTTCTGTCTGAAGGTTTGGACTTCCACTCTAAGCTTGCTCAATTTTTGAGGTGGAAAGAACTTTGCCAAGAAGGCATTAACTAGGTTTTCCCAAGAGTTCAGGCTTTCATTAGGTTATGAATCCAACCATGTTCTAGCTCTGTCTCTTACAGCAAAGGAAAAAAGCATAAGCTTGTAGACCTCGGGATCAACCCTATTAGTCTTGACAGTGTCACAGATTTGCAAGAATTCAGCTAAAAACTGATGAGGATCTTCCAATGAAAGTCCATGAAACTTGCAATTCTGTTGCATTAGAGAAACTAATTGAGGCTTAAGCTCAAAATTGTTTGCTCCAATGGCAGGGATAGAGATGCTTCTCCCATAGAAGTCAGGAGTAGGTGCAGTAAAGTCACCAAGCACCTTCCTTGCATTGTTGGCATTGTTGTTGTTTTTGAATGCCATGGCTTCTTCCTCCTTGAAGAGCTCTGTTAGGCCCTCTAGAGAGAGTTGTGCTTTAGCTTCTCTTATCTTTCTCTTCAAGGTCCTTTCAGGTTCAGGATCAGCTTTAACAAGGATGCCTTTGTCCTTGCTCCTGCTCATATGAAAGAGAAGAGAACAAGAAAGTATGAGATCCTCTATGTTACAGTATAGAGATTCCTTGAGGTGTCAGAGGAAAAGAAGAATAGAAGGAGAAGGTAGATAGAAGAGAATTCGAACTTATCAAGAAGGATAGAATTCGAATTGCAGCTTGAGGAGGAGTGTTAGTCCCTTAAATAGAAGGATGTGAGAAGAGGGGGAGAATTTTCGAAATTAAAGTAAAAGATTTTTAAAATAATAAAAAGAAATTTGAAAATTTGATTGAGATTTTCGAAAATTAAGATTGGGAAAGAAATTAAGTGATTTTGAAAAAGATTTTGAAATTAGAAATCAAAAAGATATGATTGAAAATTAATTTTTGAAAAAGATGTGATTGAAAAGATATGATTGAAAATCAATTTTTAAAAAGAAGGTTTTAAAATTAAAGTTGATTACTTTACTAACAATAAATTAGAAGATATATGATTCTAGAATTTAAAATTTGATCATTCCTTAATAGGCAAGTAACAACTTGAAAATTTTGAATTAAATTACTAATTGTAGCAAGAATTTTCGAAAATAGTAAAAAAATAAAAAAATGGAAAGAAATTGATTTTAAAGAGATATGATTGAAAAGATATGATTTGAAAAAATATTTGATTTTGAAAAATTATGAAGATTTGAAAAAAATTTGGATTAAAAACAAAATCTTCCCTCTAGTGTTATCCTGGCGTTAAACGCCCAGAATGGCATCCATTCTGGCGTTTAACGCCCAAAATGCTACCTTTTTGGGCGTTAGACGCCCAGCCAGGTACCCTGGCTGGCGTTTAAACGCCAGTTTTCCTTTTTCACTGGGCGTTTTGAACGCCCAGCTTTTTCTGTTTAATTCCTCTGCTGAATATTCTGAATCTTCACTTCTCTGTATTATTGACTTGAAAAGACACAATTTTGAAAATATTTTTGGATTTTTAATGATGAGAAACAATAAAAAATGCAACTAAGATCAAATAAACAATTCATGCAAGACACCAAACTTAGAAGTTTGTATACTAAGGACTATAACAGTTTGAAAATGCATGTAAGAAACAACAAAACACACAAAACAAGAGAATTTAAAGATCAGAGCTAGGAAATCATCAAGAACAACTTAAAGATCAACGAAGAACATAATGCATATATTTGAAAAATGCAAGAAGAATAAAAACATGCAATTGACACCAAACTTAAAAATTGATACTAGACTCAAACATAAAATATTTTTGATTTTTTATGGTTTTATAAAATTTTTTTTGTGATTAGACATGGCTATCCAAGCTTCAGCAGACATACAACAGCTAAATTGATAGGAATCAACTAGCTCTTGTGATGATAAAATTATCATCTGAAACTCTAGAATTCATTCTTAAAAGTCCTGAAGAATAAAATAAAATAAAATTACCTAATCTAAGCTACAAGATGAACCGTCAGTTGTCCAAACTCGAACAATCCCCGGCAACGGCGCCAAAAACTTGGTGCACGAAATTGTGATCATCAATGGCGCCAACAACTTGGTACGCACAATTGTAATCTCAACTCTTTATCACAACTCCGCACAACTAACCAGCAAGTGCACTGGGTCGTCCAAGTAATACCTTACGTGAGTAAGGGTCGATCCCACAGAGATTGTGAGCTTGAAGCAAGCTATGGTCATCTTGTAAATCTCAGTCAGGCAGATTCAAATGGTTATGGAGGATTGATAATTAAAAGATGAATAAAACATAAAATAAAGATAGAGATACTTATGTAATTCATTGGTGAGAATTTCAGATAAGCGTATGAAGATGCTTTGTTCCTCCTGAACCTCTGCTTTCCCATTGCCTTCTTCCAATCATTCATACTCCCTTCCATGGCAAGCTTTATGTTGGGCATCATCATTGTCAATGGCTACTTCCCGTCCTCTCAGTGAAAATGTTCTACGCACGCTGTCACCGCACGGCTAATCATCTGTCGGTTCTCGATCATGTTGGAATAGGATCCCTTGATCCTTTTGCGTCTGTCACATGCCCAACACATGCGAGTTTGAAGCTCGTCACAGTCATCCCTTCCCAGATCCTACTCAGAATACCACAGACAAAGTTTAGACGTTCCGGATCTCAGGAATGACCGCCAATAATTCTAGCCTATACCACGAAGGTTCTAATCTTAGATTTGAAACCCAAGAGATACACATTCAAGCTTGTTTGCATGTAGAATGGAAGTGCTTATCAGGCACGCGTTCATAGGTGAGAATGGTGATGAGTGTCACATAATCATCACATTCATCATGTTCTTGTGTGCGAATGAATATCTTAGAGAAGAAGTAGGCGTGAATTGAATAGAAAAACAGTAGTACTTTGCATTAATTCATGAAGAACAGCAGAGCTCCACACCTTAGTCTATGGTGTGTAGAGACTCCACCATTGAAAATACAAAAGTGATAATGGTGGTCATTGGCTTTGGCCCCAGAGAGGGAACCTGAAGAACCAAGATGAAAATACAATAGTAAAAGGTCCTATTTATAGAGAACTAGTAGCCTAGGGTTTACAGAAATAAGTAATTAATGCAGAAATCTTCTTCCTGGCCCACTTGGTGTGTGCTTGGGCTGAACATTGAAGCTTTCACATGTAGATACTTTTCTTGGAGTTAAACGCCAGCTTTTGTGCCAGTTTGGGCGTTTAACTCCAGCTTTTGTGCCAGTTCTGGTGTTTTGATGCCAGAATTCTTAAGCTGACTTGGAATGCCTGTTTGGGCCATCAAATCTTGAGAAAAGTATGGACTATTATATATTGCTGGAAAGCCCAGGATGTCTACTTTCCAACGCAATTGGGAGAGCGCCAATTGGGCTTCTGTAGCTGCAGAAAATCCACTTCGAGTGCAGAGAGGTCAGAATCTAACAGCATCTGCAGTCCTTTTTCAGCCTCTGAATCAGATTTTTGCTCAGGTCCCTCAATTTCAGCCAAAAATACCTGAAATCACAGAAAAACACACAAACTCATAGTAAAGTCCAGAAATGTGATTTTTAAATAAAAACTAATAAAAACATAATAAAAACTAACTAAAACATACTAAAAACATACTAAAAACAATGCCAAAAAGCGTACAAATTATCCGCTCATCAACAAGTAGGATGAACTTACCATCCCTGCCAGGCGCATAGCATCTCAATGGTCTCAGTATAAAATAGTAATTCAGTAGTTTTCAAAAATTATTTTTATTATTCAGTCCACTCTGAGTCCCAGACTCCTCTCAACCATCCTTAATTCTTACTTCCACAGTTTACTATAATCATCATCAACATAACACTCCAACAGTCCACTCGCAAGCTTCAGAAACTGAAGCCTCTGTCTTCTAAGCTTTCTGCTAGAAAATTCCTAACTTACCTAAAGTACTTTCTAGGTTTTGACGCCTAAAAACAAGCTAAAGAATCTTAGATAAGTGCTACGAGAGTTTGCAAGCTTGCTGGGAAGGTAAAACAGTTAAAACAAGGTTTTCATTGAAAAACAGGACAGAGTGCGTATACATAGGGTTGTGCGTACGCACTCCCAGAAGAATTTTCACAAAGTGTGGGTACGCATAGAGGTGTGTGTATACACAGAAGATAAAAGTTTTTATTTAAAATGAACGCATAAATACGTGCGAACGCTCTCAACAGAATGCATTTCCCAGCGTGTGCATGTGAACGATGTTGTGCGTACGCACATTTTCTGAAAATCACAGGTGTGCGTGTGCGCAAGGCTGTGTGTACGTACAAATCAAAATCTAGCCACTGTTCAGAGCATGCGCATAACAGTGTGCGTACCCACACAAACCAGAAATCACAAATTCTGTATCACAGAATTCAGATTTTTGACAACTTCCAACGATCATATCTTTCTCTACAAAATTCAGATTTATACAAAATCTATACTGTTTTATAGCTCTTTAAATTATCTTTAATTTGATACAAAATTTACTTAATTTCAAAAACCGTAGCTCAAGATATGATCCGTCAAAGTTCACCAAAAACTAGTTTTTACCAAAAGTTCACTAAGTTCTCAAAATTTCAAAATTCACAATCAAACCAGTTCAAAGCCTATTCAATTTCACCATAGAACATTACCAAATGCTATACTTTACCTCTTCATCACAATTCAACCAATTCAACACCTATATCAATCAATTCCTCCTTCATAAACTCAACAATTTCACGATTTGTACATCAATATTCCAACATCAACAAGTTTACATAATCTCACTACTCATAAGCATTGTTTATCCTATCTCAACATCAACAAATATAATATTTCATTATCCTGCCACACAATTATCATTATTCCACCCAACTTCATAATTCAACATCATCATCCACCATAATCATCACAAACATCAAAATCATCATACATCACAATTATCAACAATTAATTTCAACCATATCCTATGGTCTACTAGCCTAAGTGTCCAGAAATATTACATATTACATAGAAGAAATCAAAACATATCTTGGCCGATTCCCAATATGCATAAAACACCACTTTGAGTCCAAACAAGCTTTCAATCACCAATCTCACCTTCAAAGCTCCAAATTAACTCCAACAATTGCAAGAACTCAACTAAAACCATATCAATTACCACAAATCAACCTAGAGTTACCAGAATCACAATTTAACAAGGAAAAGAGTTTCCTTACCTTTTCCTATGGTATTTGGGACACAAATCATCAATAGTCCAACCTTAAATACCACCCAATCAATCAAAACACAAAAGTTCACTCAAAACCAAAACCTAAATTTTCGAATTTCCTAGGGCAGAGAAAAGGAGAGAAAATTTCGAAATCTTACCTACATATGTTAGATAGAACTAACGGGCTTAGAAAGAGCTTCGCGTAGCCGCTGATGGCACGCAAATCGGAGCACCGTAGCTCGAGTTATGGCCATCGGAAGTTGTATGTGAATAGTTCTTTTCTCTCTTCTCCTCTCTTCTTACTTGTAGCTGCTATGGCTATGTTTGATGATGAATGAGGCTAAATGACCTTCATTAATGAACTTATATATGTTGGACTTGGGCCCGGTCTAACCTGTTAGTATTTTTGGCCCGGTCTAACTTGTAGAAAGAAGTCTGAAATAGCTCCTAAGGAATATCCATATTCTGTAGTTGCAAAAATCGACACTCTCCTTTCCACCAATGCTGAGCTTCTCCCACTAATTGATAAGCCGCATATTCTACGAACTGATTATTTGGGACATGTTGAGTTCGCAATGCACGCTCCATAGCTTGGAACCAACTGTCTACTTCAGTAGGATTTGTCTATCCATTGAAAATCGGTAGGTCAACTTTCAGAGAAGCAGCTAGAGTTCTTGGAACACCACCTAAGTTGTTCTCAGTGCCTTTTGCATTTTTAATTTGTTTCTGGCCGATTGTCTTGTCCGCCGCATAGCATGAATAGTCATAGCAGTGCTCGCTTAAATTGTGTTAACTAAGTTAGTCATCGCAGCCATAAGCTCGGCATGGTCATTAGTGGGTTGATTATCCTCACAATCTCTCCGTATACGTGACCAACCTTGTCCGCGAGATGCCATTCAAGGTCCTATCTACACCACACAATAGATATCAAGGTGATCAATCTCAATATCAAAATCCTAGTGCTTCAATTATCCCAAAAAGGCATTCACAAACAAGCATGCTATACATATATTAAGCAGATATCCTAAACAGCATGAAAGAAAAATGACCAAAAGTATGCAATGAAGCATAATCGGTCCATCCCTCAGGCTCACAAGGATGAACCGCTCTGATACCACTAAATGTAACACCTTAATTACCCTAAGCCTTACCTCATGCCGTAAAGTAAAGGTTAATCAAAGGTTACGACATTTCTAAGGCTTATACAATAATATATATAGAAGTAAATAATAATTCTAGAAGCCCGATGAAGAAATAAGCTCAAAAATAGAGTTACAAAAGTGCAACGTTCACACGAAGCTAAAAGCATAAAGGTACAAGATAAAGCTACGAAATACCAAGACATATATAGATATATAAGAGTATATTAGTCACAGAGAACTAGCCGCAGCCCGCGGAGTTTAAGGTGACTAGTATATACCGACATAAAGAGTTTTGAAAGTAAAACAGCTTATACAAAATATCTCTCTCAAAGTAACCCTCTAAGAAAATATAAATACAAAAGTGAGAGAACTAAATCAAAATAACCAAAAGACTCCAAAACATGATAAAGGTCCTCCGCTCTGTCACCATCAAGCAACTCACCGATGTGGGTTGCGACATGCATCTGAAAAATAACAAAAAAAATATGAAATGAGAACCGGAGGTTCTCAGTATGGTAATAGTGCCCAGTAATGTAAGATATAAGACTCTTGGATGCCAGAGGCAATCCTAGATCTTCATATCAATCATGGGATACAAGCTTAAAGCATAACAAAAATTTAAGACCATAACTTTAAAACCATGGTAAAAAGGGGGTAATCTAACTTAGGGAATTTCTAAACTAACATTCACACCGCTGTCCCACAGCCTACACCAGCCTAACCGCGATGCGATCCCATCGCCACCGCCTACAGAGCCTCCTCAATCCCAATAGAAAGCACAAATAATTATATACAAGTAATACACAAGAAATAATCAAGTATAGCAAGTAAATCAAGAAGTAATTAGGTATGTTATACAATTAGGGATAGTATGCAAGTAGACAAAGTAAGCAACCATATAGAAAATGCACATGATAAATGCCTGCCCTATTAGCAGTGATATCATATCGACAGTTCAACTGCCAACCCGACACATGCCCATGGAGATGTTGCCTTTCGGTCTAAGAATGCAAACCCTCGAGATATCGTGCCCGAACAGGGTACAGGATATAGTGCCTGCACACTCTAGTGATTCTAAAAGGATGCGAGCGGGATACTCTTGCCACGGATCTCACATCTTAACGTAAGTGAGACTAACCACCGCTCTTACACCGCCGCCGTGACCTCGACAAGCGGGATTAACCTACCGTCCCTGCTAGGCGCATAGCATTTCAACTGTCTCAGTCTAAAATATTAATTCAGTAGTTTTCAGAAATCATTTTCATTATTCAGTCCACTCCAAGTCTCAGACTCCTCTCAACCATTATTAATTCTTACTTCCATAGTTTTCCATAATCATCATCAACATAATACTCCAACGGTCCATTCGCAAGCTTTAGAAACCTATACCTCCGTCTTCTAAGCTTTCTGCTAGAAAATTCCTAATTAAACTTTCCTAAGCACTTTCTAGGTTTTGACGCCTAAAAATAAGCTAAAGAATCTAGGTAAGTGCTACGAGAGTTTACAAGCTTGTCGGGAAGATAAAACAGTTAAAATAAGGTTTCATTCAAAAACAAGGCAGTGTGTGTACGCATAGAGGTGTGCGTACACACAGAAGATAAAAGTTTTCATTTTAAATGCACGCATGATACGTGTGAACTCCCTCAACAGAATGCACTTCCTAGCGCGTGCATGCGGACGATGTTGTGCATACGCACAACTTGTAAATTTCACAGGGTGTATGTGTGCACCAGAGTGTACAATTACTCTCAACAGTAGGCATCTCCCTATGTGTGCATGCGCACCAGAGTGTGCATACGCACGTTTTCTAAAAATCACATGGTGTGCGTGCGCACAAGGTTGTGCATACGCACAAATCAAAATATAGCCACTCACGCGCACAGCAGTATGCGTGCACACACAAACCAGAAATCACAAATTCTGCAACATTATAGAATTCAGATTTTTGACAACAACTTTCAATGATCATATCTTTCTCTACAAAATTCAGATTTATACAATATCTATACTGTTTTATAGATCTTTAAATTATCTTTAATTTGATACAAAATTCACTTAATTTCAAAAACCGTAGCTCAAGATATGATCCATCAAAGTTCACCAAAAACTAGTTTTTACCAAAAGTTCACTAAGTTCTCAAAACTTCAAAATTCACAATCAAACCAGTTCAAAGCCTATTCAATTTCACCATAGAACATTACCACATGCTATACTTTACCTCTTTCTCTCAATTCAACCAATTCAAGACCTATATCAATCAATTCCTCCTTCATAAATTCAACAATTTCACGATTTGTACATCAATATTCCAATATCAACAACTTTACATAATCTCACTACTCATAAGCATTGCTTATCCTATCTCAACATCAACAAACATAATATTTCATTATCCTGCCACACAATTATCATTATTCCACCCAACTTCATAATTCAACATAATCATCTAGCATAATCATCACAAACATCAAAATCATCATACATCACAATTATTAATAATCAATTTCAACCCTATCTTATGGTTTACTAGCCTATGTGTTCAGAAATATTACATATTACATAGAGGAAACCAAAAACATACATTGGCTGATTCTTAATATGCACAAAACACTACTTTGAGTCCTAACAAGCTTTCAATCACCAACAAATCACCAATCTCACCTTCGAAGCTCCAAATCAACTCCAACAATTGCAAGAACTCAACTAAAATCATATCAATTACCACAAATCAACCTAGAGTTTCCAAAATCACAATTTCACAAGGCAAAGAGTTTTCTTACCTTTTCCTATGGTGTTTGGGGCACAAACCACCAATAGCCCAACCTTAAATACCACCTAATCAATCAAAACACAAAAATTCACTCAAAACCAAAACCTAAATTTTTGAATTTCTTAGGAAAAAGGAAAGGAGTAAAAATTTCGAAATCTTACCTACACATGTTAGATACAACTAATGGGCTTGGCGAGAGCTTCATGTAGCCGCTAACGGCACGCAAATTGGAGAACTGTAGCTCGAGTTATGGCCATTGGAAGTTGTATGTGAATAGTACTTTTCTCTCTTCTCCTCCCTTCTTACTTACAACTGCTATGCCTGTGTTTGATGATGAATGAGGCTGAATAGCCTTCATTAATGAACTTATATATGTTGGGCTTGGGCCTAATTTGGGCCCAGTCCAACCCGTTAGCATTTTTGGCACCAAACCATTAATATTAGTTCCCGGTTTTCAATTCTAAATGTTTTCCTAAGGTTTTATACTATTTTTATTATTCTCACATAGTACCTGATAGATTTAAGCTGATATTTTTGGTTAATTTACTAGTACGCATTTTTATGCAATTTTCCAAAGAAAATTACATTTTCCAACTCAGAAAAACCTATTGAGTCCAATTATCATATTTATATTTTCTAATTAATATTCTAAATTTTTGGAACTTTTTTTGGGACCATTAAGTTATTATTATTTTACTTTGATTTATCAGTTAATTATTGTTGGTTCTTACACGGTGGTGCAATGGCGGCTAGCTGACGTGGCCTCCCTCTCCCCTCCAACCTCTCTCTTCTCCCTTTCTCCTTTCTTGCTCTTTGCTCCAGCTTCCCCTTTTTTCCCCTTTCTATTCCCTCCCCGTTCTTCCCTTTCTTCTTTCATTCATTCATTCATTCTTTCTTTCTTTCTCCTGACCGTGTAAGTGAGTGAGTGAAAGTGAGGTGGTAAGTGTGAGTGGCGGTGAGGGGTTAGGGTTTTCAATTTGGGAATTAGGGTTTGCTTTTGGGAGAAAATGTGAAATTAGGATTTTTGGGTAAATTAGAATTTAGTAATTTTAATTAAATTTGAAAATATTGTAATTAATTGAAATATAATTTATTTTAAAAAAAAATTTTTTAAAAAAATATTATTTAATTATCAATTTGCTAATTAACTCTCAATCAAGTATTCTACTTTAAAATATAAAATAATATAATTAATTTTTCTTTATTTATAAAAAATAAATTATTAAATTCTAAAATCTCAATTATTTAAACTAAATCATATAAAATTCTTATTCTTTTACAATTGTTAAGCTCTATAATTTAAATATAGAAAATCATTCAATATTTATAAGATTAAGTAAAATTTCTAATTTAATTATCAAAACTTGATTTACTTAGTTTTAATAAAATAATTTCTATAAATGAAGTCTTTACTGAGTAAATAAATTGAAATTAACTCATAATAAGATTTTCCAAAAATTCTGAGTCTTATATCCTACCCACCTATAAAAATTTTCGTCCTCAAAAATAAAACTAATACACAAGATATTACATAGTGTTAATACTTTACTTTCGAATACTTCAAAAAAGCAAAAAGTCTTGGCATATATATAAATTTTCAAATAACGGATAAGCCATAAGACTTGGATATAAGAGAAGTATGTGGTGTAAGGCAAAAGTTACAAGATAAGTTCAAAACAAAAGGTTGCATGGTGTCAACATCAAGGACTCTAATATAGCTTACCTTCGTAACTTCCAATTGTACTTGTATTGAATGATTCATCCAAAAGTTCTCAACTTCGTCAATCAATTTTGCAAGCTCACTATTGGTTACAAGCCTAATATCAACAAAACTCTTTTGCGTAAAACAAAGCTCCATAACATCTTGTGGTATCGCACACTTACTAGCTTCATCTTCCGCATCCACCAACTGTGTCCTAAGAACTAATGTATCATTTGCCATATCTAAAGATCGCACGTGACATTGAAACAAATCTTGAGTTTACTATGAAGGATACAAGATTTCAGAAAGGAATTACAAGTGACAAGGACAACACTCATAATGATTTGAAAGAATGAATGAAATTTCAGGTAAACAAGGATATACAAGCAATGAAGATTATAAAAAAGGAATCAATTGGCAATTACAAGGGTGACTCTTGAATCAGAGAAATTCGATAGGATCAATAAGAAGAAAAACAACGCATTAGTTTGAAACAAATTCAATGCTAAGTTGAAGAAGTATGAGATTTTATAGAACAAGAATGGTTAAAGACAATGGTGACGTATTGCAACGGAACAACTTCAGATTACCCCATGGGTTTCATAGCTCATGGTAGAATATAAGATCAACCGCCATGTTGCAAGAGTGTTAACATAGTCAAAAGTGTAATCTGATCAAGATATGCGTAAGGTGTAACACCCTAATTAGCCCAAGCTCTACCTCGCATCGTAAAGCAAAGGTTAATCAGAGATTACGATAGTTCTAAGCTCATACATAATATATTTATAGAAAGAATGATATAAACTAGAAGCGCGATGAAGGATATAGCTCAAAAACAGGATTTCAAAGCGCAATACGTACTAAAGAAGCATCTAACTTAAAGCACAAGAAACAGATGTGATATAAACAAAGATAATAGTATAATAGTGTAATACCATAAGGAACTAGCCACAACTCGCAGAGTTTAAGCCGGCTAGCCATATACAGACCATACAGAAGCATGACAGTTTAAAAACAGCTTATACAAGTTCTTCTCTCATAATACAAGCCTCTAGGCAAGGACAAAATACAAAAGGAGAGATGTATAAACAACATAAACCAAAAAGACTTCAAAAGAATCCAAGATCCTCCGCTTCTGTCACCATCCAAAACAACTCACCGAGGTGGGTTGCGACCTGCATCTGAAAAAGACAACAAAGATATGGTATGAGAACCGGAGGTTCTCGTTATGGTAACAGTGCCCAGTGATGTAGGATATAAGACCCCGGGACACCAAAGGCAATCCTAAGCTCCATATCCATCACAAGATTCAACTTAAAGCATACTAAAACAATTAAGCATAAATATATCCACCTTAACTTAAATAAATAGGGTAATCTATCTTAGGGATGTCTACTCTAACCAAACACCACTGTCCCGCAGCCTTCACCAATCGATCCTCCATGCGATCCCATCGCCACCACCTTCCGAACCTCCTCAATCCCAGTAGAAAGCACAAGTAATATACAATGCAAGTAACTCACAAGTAGAAGCATATAAGGCAAATAATTCAGATAGCAATTAGGCATATTATTCAATTAGGCAAACCATTACAAGTAAACAAAGCATACAAACAGATAGAAAATGCATATGATGAATGCCTGCCCTACTGGCTGTGATATCACATTGTCGGTTCAACTGCCAATCCGACACATCTCCATGGAGATGTTGCCCTTCGGATTTCTCATATGAAAACCCCCGAGATATAGTGCCTGGATCACTGTCCAGGTATCGGCGCCTGCTCACCCTATAGATCCAAAGGGATGCGAGCAGGATACTCTTGCCTCAGACCTTATATCTCAACGTAAGCGGGATTAACCACCATCCTTACGCCGCCGCCACTACCTCAACAGGCGGAATTAACCACCGTCCCTGCCGGGCGCATAGCGTCTCATAATCTCAGTAAAAACATTATCTCAGTGGTTTTCAAAGCATTTTTAGTATACATAGATCCATCATCTCAATCCGAGTCCTCGACTCATCTCCACCACTGTCCATTCATA
The DNA here is from genome assembly GCF_003086295.3 of Arachis hypogaea. Classification (NCBI taxonomy): domain Eukaryota; kingdom Viridiplantae; phylum Streptophyta; class Magnoliopsida; order Fabales; family Fabaceae; genus Arachis; species Arachis hypogaea. The sequence continues at coordinate 59,946,335 of NC_092054.1, forward strand.
TCTCAATTTCCAATATCAAAAGTTCATCATTCCTCATCTCATATATCAATCATCCTTCACCCAACGTCAAATCATTCTCAATACGCCAAAAAGCTAGGTCTCTGATAAACCACTATTTTATGGTTTATAATGTGTTTAATTGTGTGGTTTTATCATGATCTTTACCCACTTATTCATGTGATTAGCATGCATTTATATTTCCTTCCTAAAATTATTACATGATTGAAAACTTGCTTCCTAGAGACTTTTAATTATGCATTTTAATTCTCCTTTATTCCATTCGATGCCGTGATCTATGTGTTAAGTGTTTCAGGCTTTATAGGGCATGAATGAGTTGGAGATTGGAAAGGAAGCTTGCAAAAATGGAAGGAACACAAGAAATTAAGGAGATGACCAGTGAGAAGTGACGCAGTCGCATGGCTCACGCAACCGCGCGGAAGAGAGGAAATCGCAGTGACGCTGTCGCATGGCTCACGCGACCGCGCGGATTGGAATAGCACAAGTGACGCGGAGGCGTGGACAACGCGCCCGCGTGGCAAAGCAAAACGCCGCATGACGCGTCCGCATGAATGACACGATCGCGTGACATGCGCGATCTGTATAATTTGTAGATTTCGTTGGGGGCAATTTTGGGCCCTATTTCGACCCAGTTTTCGGCCCGAAAAAGCAGACTAGAGCCAGAGAACATGCAGAAACCAAAAACAACATTCATTCTACACAGTTTTTTAGTTTTTAGATCTATTTTTACTCCTCCTCTAGGTTTTCTCTCTACACATTCATAGTTCTTAGGATTTTTATTTCGATTGCTCTTTGCATTGGGATATTGAGAAGAGTTATTACCTCATCAAGACTTCGTCATTCTAGTTCGTTTTCTTTACTTGGCTTTACTCTTCCATGTCCTTCAATTTACTCAATTTTACTATTGGATTATTTTAGAATTTATTAATACAAGAGTTACTTTTATTTTTAATTGATTCCTTTGAGTTTTATTTATCATGTCTTTCTTTAATTCCCTTTCCTATGTTATGAGTTCTACATTCATAATGAGCGAGTAGTTCCCTGACTTGATGGGGAGTTGATTGAAAGGAACCCTTGAGTTGGAATGTTCAAAGGATAAATTGTAATTGGGTTTATTGTTGGATGGCTCTCTAGTCACTAACGCCAATCCTTCCAAATAAGCGGATTGGGACTTGTGAGTAGAAACATCATTCCAACTTGTTTGACTTTCCCTTATTTAGAAAGGGATAACTAAACAGAACGACCTCCAATTATCAATTAATCTTGAGAGTACTGCAACAAGAATAGGGCTTCCAACTAATCTACTCCCAGTCAAGACTTTTATTTAAATTACTTAATTTCCCCAAATTAATTTCTTGTTTATTCAACTCAAACTCTTTCTGAAAATATCTGATTAATAAAATAGCACACCTTTCTGCAACTCGTTGGGAGACGACCTGGGATTCATACTCCCAGTATTTTAAATTTTAATTTTTGTGACAACCTTTCTAAATTGATAAGCGGATTTCTGGTTGGTTAAGAACTATACTTGCAACGCACAACTTATATCAATTCTTAATTAGCCAAGGTTGATAAACCACTATTTCATGGTTTATCTTGTGCTCAATTGAGTGATTTTTATCAACTCTTTACCCATTTATTCATACTAATCGCATGCTTTATGTCTTCTTCCCTGATTTTGTGCTATGATTGAAAATATGCTTCTTTGGCCTTTATATTGCTAATATTAATCCTCTCTTATCACCATTAGATGCCTTGATATGTGTGTTAAGTGATTTCAGAGATTACAGGGCAGGAATGGCTCAGAGGATAGAAAGGAAGCATACAAAAGTGGAAGGAATACAAGAAGTTGGAGAAACTGCTAAGCTGTCCAGCCTGACCTCTTTGCACTCAAACGGCTATAACTTTAGCTACAGAGATCCAAACGATGCAGTTCCAGTTGCGTTGGAAAGCTAACGTCCGGGGCTTCGTTTTGATATATAATTTGCTATAGCTGCCCCAAAGTTAGGCGATGCAAACGCGTGAATGAAGCGCCCGCGTTGCATCTGCGAACTTCAATCCGCACGGATGCGTGGACGACGCCTCCGCGTCACTTGCCCGCGACCTGAACATAACAGAAATTGTAGGGAGCGATTTATGGGCTGCTTTTGACCCAATTTTCAGCCCAGAACACATAGATTAGAGGCTATAAAGTGGGGAAATGCATCCATTCATAATCAAGCTCACAATTCACAATTTTAGATTAGATATAGTTTTTAGAGAAAGAGGTTCTCTCTTCTCTCTTAGGATTTAGTTTTAGAATTTAGGATTATTTCTTCTTCATCACAAGTTCAATGTTCTTCAATTTATATTTCTCTTCTACTTTTAGATACTCTAATACTTTTATCTGTTAATTACTTATGATGCCCATTTGATATATGAATCTTTCCATGTTAGGACTTAAATTTATGTTTAAATGCAATTTGAGGTATTTCAGATTTATGATTGTTTTATTCTATTTAAGATTGCTTTTAATTTAATTTAGATAATTTCTTCCTTTTGGTTCTGGTTAATTAATTGGTAACACTTGAGTTGTCAAACTCAGCAGTAGTTGAAATTGGCAGATTCTAATTAATCTAGATCGCTCTAAAGCTAGTCTTCCCACAGGGATTGACTAGGACTTGAGGATCAAACTAATTAGTCCATTTGAATTTTCTTTGCTTTGTAAAGGTTAACTAAGTGGGATTAAAACCCAATTCTCATCACACCTGATAAGGATAACAAGGACAGGATTTCCAGTTCTAATACCTTGCCAAGAGTTTATTTTATTATTATTATTTTATTTTTCTTATCATTTAACATACTAGTTCCTTACTTTCAAAACCCCCAATTTACAAAACTCATAACCAATAATAAGAACATACCTCCCTGTAATTCCTTGAGAAGACGACCCGAGGTTTAAATACTTCGGTTATCAATTTATCTAGGGGTTTGTTACTTGTGACAACCAAAACGTTTGTAAGAAAGGTTGATTGCTTGGTTTAGTAACTATACTTGCAACGAGAGTTTACTATAACTTCTAAACCATCAATCTTCATTTCTTTCAAAATGGCGCCGTTGCCGGGGAATTACAAACGTGTGCCTTATTATTGGTTATTGTAAATATTTGCTTTCTGCTTGTTTATTGTTTTTATTTTTGTTTTTATTTTTGCTTTTTCGTAAATTAAGAGGTTATTGGTTTTTATTTAGTTATTAAAAAAAAATTTTTTCAAAAATTTTTCAAAAATTTAGTTATCTTATCTTATTTCAAAAATCAAATTTCAAAATTCAATTTTAAAAATTTTCAAAATTCAAATTTAAAAAATTTTCAATTTCAAATTTCAAAATTCAAATTTCAAAACTTCAAATTTCAAATTTCAAAAATTTAATTTTCAAATTCAAAATTTAAATAACCTTTTAATTTAAAATTTGTTTTTATTTTCATTTTTAATTTTTATTTACTATTATGAATTCTCACTCCTCTGGTTTCAAGTTTGGTTCCAATGTTGTCGTAAGGAATGGAAACTATAATGAAAATAGTCATCAAGGTTGGAAGAATCAAAGATGGGAGGAGCCACAAGGATTTAATCAACCCTCTTGGCAAAAACCCCCTCCAATGCACTATAACCAACAACCATTCTGTGATGCATACCAAAATGATGACTATAGTGGACCCCCTTGTAGTTACCAACAAGGCTCACCATCTGATTATGAACCGCCTCCTCAACACAGCTTTGGACCACCAGACATCATCACATAATTCTAACCCGTATCCACCACACCAACCACCTTATGAGCCATATGAACCATATATAGAACTACCCCAATTCCAACCCAATTACTCCCAAGAACCACCACCTCAATATTTGCCATCTCCATATCCATCAATCCAAGAGCACTATGATCCTACTTATGATAGTCGAGCGCAACAAGAATCAAGGGATCGTCTCACGGAAACATGTGCAAAACTTCAAGCAACCCTTCGCCAACTGGATCAAGCGATAAATCTATTACCTTTCCGATGTTCGGACACTCAAGGAACCCCCATGGCCTCATGTGGGCAATCTAATGAAGAATGTAGCATGAAGGAGATATTAGAAACTCCGATGGATAGTGAGCAGCACGATTTTATATTGAAACAATTGGAAGAAGCTACGCCTGCCATTCAGGAGGAAGAAATGGTTGAAGACTTAAGAGATGCGGAACCTCCATGGGAAACTCAAGTTATAGAGCTGATGAGCGGATAGTTTATACGCTTTTTGGCATTGTTTTTAGTATGTTTTTAGTAGGATCTGGTTACTTTTAGGGATGTTTTCATTAGTTTTTATGTTAAATTCACATTTCTGGACTTTACTATGAGTTTGTGTGTTTTTTTGTGATTTCAGGTATTTTCTGGCTGAAATTGAGGGACTTGAGCAAAAATCAGATTCAGAGGTTGAAGAAGGACTGCTGATGCTGTTGGATTCTGACCTCCCTGCACTCAAAGTGGATTTTCTGGAGCTACAGAACTTGAAATGGCGCGCTTCCAATTGCGTTGGAAAGTAGACATCCAGGGCTTTCCAGAAATATTTAATAGTCCATACTTTGGCCAAGAATAGACGACGTAAACTGGCGTTCAACGCCAGCTCTTTGCCCAAATCTGGCGTCCAGCGCCAGAAAAGGAGCCAAAACCAGAGTTGAACGCCCAAACTGGCACAAAAACTGACGTTCAGCTCCAAGAAGGACCTCTACACGTGCAACACTCAAGCTCAGCCCAAACACACACCAAGTGGGCCCAGGAAGTGGATTTATGCATCAATTACTTACTCATGTAAACCCTAGTAGCTAGTTTATTATAAATAGGACCTTTTACTATTGTATTAGGTATCTTTTGATCATCTTTGGATTACCTTATGATCCTTTGATCACATTTTGGGGGCTGGCCATCTCGGCCATTCCTGGACCTTCACTTATGTATTTTCAACGGTAGAGTTTCTACACTCCATAGATTAAGGTGTGGAGCTCTGCTGTTCCTCAAAGATTAATGCAAAGTACTACTGTTTTCTATTCAACTCATCTTATTTCGCTTCTAAGACATCCATTTGCACCCAAGAACGTGATGAAGGTGATGATTATGTGTGACGCTCATCATCCTTCTCCCTTATGAACGCGTGCCTGACAAACACTTCCGTTCTACATGAAGTAAGCTAGAATGAATATCTCTTAGATCTCCTAACCAGAATCTTCGTGGCGTAAGCTAGAATGATGGCGGCATTCAAGAGAATCCGGAAAGTCTAAACCTTGTCTGTGGTATTCCGAGTAGGATTCAATGATTGAATGACTGTGACGAGCTCTTAACTCGCGATTGCAGGGCGTTAGTGACAGACGCAAAAGGATAGTAAATCCTATTCCAGCATGATCGAGAACCGACAGATGAATAGCCGTGCCGTGACAGGGTACGTGAGCATATTATTCACTGAGAGGATAAGATGAAGCCATTGGCAAGGGTGATGCCTCCAGACGATTAGCCGTGCCGTGACAGGGCATTGGATCATTTTCCCGAGAGATGACCGAAAGTAGCCATTGACAGTGGTGATGTATCACATAAAGCCAGCCATGGAAAGGAGTAAGACTGACTGGATGAAGATAGCAGGAAAGCAGAGGTTCAGAGGAACGAAAGCATCTCCATTCGCTTATCTGAAATTCCTACCAATGAATTACATAAGTATCTCTATCCCTATTTTATTATATAATATTCAAAAACACCATTATCACTTTATATCCGCCTGACTGAGATTTGCAAGGTGACCATAGCTTGCTTCATACCAACAATCTCCGTGGGATTCGACCCTTACTCACGTAAGGTATTACTTGGATGACCCAGTGCACTTGCTGGTTAGTTGTATCGAAGTTGTGACAAATTATGAATGTGTAATCACGATTACGCGTACCAAGTTGCTCACGTGCCAGGAATAGTTTGAGCCTGGACATCACAATTTCGTGCACCAAGTTTTTGGCGCCGTTGCCGGGGATTGTTCGAGTTTGGACAACTGACGGTTCATCTTGTTGCTCAGATTTGGTAATTTTCTTTTTATTTTATTTTCAAAAATTTTTCAAAAATATTTCAAAAATTTTCTCATCTGTTTTCGAAAAAAATAAAAATGTTTTCAAAAAAAAATTTTATTCAAAATTTTTAAGAATGAATTCTAGTGTTTCATGAAGCATGTTGAAGCATGGCTGGCTGTAAAGCCATGTCTATTCCTTTGGGAATGAGTATGTCAGGCATGTCATATCTGAATTACATGCTGAAGCTTGGCTGGCCATTGGCCATGTCTAGTGTTTTGGACCGGAGCTTTCATTGAAAGCTTGGCTGGCTAGTGAGCCATGTCTAATTCTTGGACTGAAGCTTTAGACTAAGAATGCAAGATTCCTTGAATTCATGTTAAAAATTTTGGAATCCTTATTTTTTCTTTTTCATATAATTTTCGAAAAAAAAATCCAAAAAAATTAGAAAATCATAAAAATCAAAAATATTTTTCTGTTTCTTGTTTGAGTCTTGAGTCATGTTATAAGTTTGGTGTCAATTGCATGTGCATCTTGTATTTTTCGAAAATATCATGCATTCATAGTGTTCTTCATGATCTTCAAGTTGTTCTTGGTAAGTCTTCTTGTTTGATCTTGATGATTTTTTGTTTTGTGTCTTTTCATGTTTATCATATGCATTTTTGAATTCTTAGTGTCTAAGCATTAAAGAATTCTAAGTTTGGTGTCTTGCATGTTTTCTTTGCAATAAAAATTTTTCAAAAATATATTCTTGATGTTCATCATGACATTCAAAGTGTTCTTGGTGTTCATCTTGACATTCATAGCATTCTTGCATGCATTCATTGTTTTGATCTAAAAATTTCATGCATTGCATATTTTTCATGTTTTTCATAAAAATTTCAAAAATCAAAAAAATATCCTTCCCTTTTTCTCTCATCAAATTCGAAAATTGAGTTGACTTTTTCAAAAATTTTTAAAAATCAAGTTGTTTCTTATGAGTCAAATCAAATTTTCAATTTGAAAATCTTATCTTTTTCAAAATCTTTTTCAAAAATCAAATCTTTTTCAAAATTCTTAGTTATTTTCGAAAATTCCAAAAAATATTTTTCAAAAATCTTTTTCTTATTTTATATCATAATTTTCGAAAATAACAATAACAATTAATGTTTTGATTCAAAAATTTCAAGTTTGTTACTTGCTTATTAAGAAAGATTCAAACTTTAAGTTCTAGAATCATATCTTGTGATCTCTTGTGAATCAAGTCATTAATTGAGATTTTAAAAAAATGAAATCTTTTCCAAAAAACTAATTTCAATCATATCTTTTCAAAAATATCTTCTTATCTTATCTTTTTCAAAAATATCTTTTCAAAATATCTTTTCTAACTTCCTAACTTCTTATCTTTTCAAAATTTGTTTCAACTAACTAACTAACTTTTTGTTTGTTTCTTAACTTTTTCAAAACTACCTAACTAACTCTCTCTCTCTAATTTTCGAAAATATCTTCCCTCTTTTTCAAAAATTTCTTTTTAATTAACTAATTATTTTTATTTTTTATTTTTGATTTCAAAAATTTTCGAAAATTACTAACATTTTTCAAAAACCATTTTCGAAAATCACTAACTCTTTTTCAAAATAATTTTCAAAAATTATCCCTCCCCCATCTCATTCTATTTATTCATTCATATCCTAACATCTCATCTCACCTCTCTTCCATCCTCACAGTTGTGTTTCTTCCATTATATTACATTCTTTGTCTCCCCATCTTCTTCCACTCACACAGGAATCCCTATACTGTGGTATAAAGGATCTCCATTATTATTATTATTTTTCTGTGCCTTCTTCTTTGTCATATGAGCAGGAGCAAGGATAAGAACATTCTTGTGGAAGCAGATCCAGAACCTGAAAGGACTCTGAAGAGAAAATTAAGAGAAGCTAAAATACAACAATCCAGAGAAAACCTTTCAGAAATTTTCGAACAGGAAGAGGAGATGGCAGCCGAAAATAATAATAATGTAAGGAAGATGCTTGGTGACTTTACGGCACCTAATTCCAATTTACATGGAAGAAGCATCTCCATTCCTGCCATTGGAGCAAACAACTTTGAGCTGAAACCTCAATTAGTTTCTCTGATGCAGCAGAACTGCAAGTTTCATGGACTTCCATCTGAAGATCCTTTTCAGTTCTTAACTGAATTCTTGCAGATATGTGATACTGTTAAGACTAATGGAGTAGATCCTGAAGTCTACAGGCTCATGCTTTTCCCTTTTGCTGTAAGAGACAGAGCTAGATTATGGTTGGATTCTCAACCCAAAGACAGCTTGAACTCTTGGGATAAGCTGGTCACGGCTTTCTTAGCCAAGTACTTTCCTCCTCAAAAGCTGAGCAAGCATAGAGCTGATGTTCAAACCTTCAGACAGAAAGAAGGTGAATCCCTCTATGAAGCTTGGGAAAGATACAAATAGTTGACCAAAAAGTGTCCTTCTGACATGCTTTCAGAATGGACCATCCTGGATATATTCTATGATGGTTTATCTGAGCTATCAAAAATGTCACTGGACACTTCTGCAGATGGATCCATTCACCTAAAGAAAACGCCTGCAGAAGCTCAAGAACTCATTGACATGGTTGCTAATAACCAGTTCATGTACACTTCTGAAAGGAATCCTGTGAGTAATGGGACGCCTATGAAGAAGGGAGTTCTTGAGGTTGATACTCTGAATGCCATATTGGCTCAAAATAAAATATTGACTCAGCAAGTCAATATGATCTCTCAGAGTCTGCATGGAATGCAAGCTGCATCCAACAGTACTCAAGAGGCATCTTCTGAAGAAGAAGCTTATGATCCTGAGAACCCTGCAATAGCAGAGGTAAATTACTTAGGTGAACCTTATGGAAACACCTATAACTCAACATGGAGAAATCATCCAAATTTCTCATGGAAGGATCAAAAGCTCCAACAAGGCTTTAATAATGGTGGAAGAAACAGGTTTAGCAATAGCAAGCCTTTTCCATCATCAACTCAGCAACAGACAGAGAACTCTGAACAAAATGCTTCTAATTTAGCAAATCTAGTCTCTGATCTATCTAAGGCCACTGTAAGTTTCATGAATGAAACAAGGTCTTCCATTAGAAATCTGGAAGCACAAGTGGGCCAGCTGAGTAAAAGGATCACTGAAATCCCTCCTAGTACTCTCCCAAGCAATACAGAAGAGAACCCAAAAGGAGAGTGCAAGGCCATTGACATAAGCACCATGGCCGAACCTGTAAGGGAAGGAGAGGACGTGAATCCCAAGGAGGAAGACCTCCTGGGACGTCCAGTGATCAATAAGGAGCTTCCCTCTGAGGAATCAAAGGACTCTGAGGCTCATTTAGAGACCATAGAGATTCCATTGAACCTCCTTATGCCCTTCATGAGCTCTGATGAGTATTCCTCTTCTGAAGAGAATGAGGATGTTACTGAAGAGCAAACTGCCAAGTTTCTTGGTGCAATCATGAAGCTGAATGCCAAATTATTTGGCATTAATACTTGGGAAGTTGAACCTCCCTTGTTCATCAATGAACTAAGTGATCTGGATCAACTGACATTGCCTCAGAAGAGACAGGATCCTGGAAAGTTCATAATACCCTGTACCATAGGCACCATGATCTTTAAGGCTCTATGTGACCTTGGTTCAGGAATAAACCTCATGCCCCTCTCTGTAATAGAGAAACTAGGAATCTATGGGGTGCAAGCTGCTAAAATCTCACTAGAGATGGCAGACAGCTCAAGAAAACAGGCTTATGGACAAGTAGAAGATGTATTAGTAAAGGTTGAGGGCCTTTACATCCCTGCTGATTTCATAGTCCTGGATACTGGAAAGGAAGAGGATGAATCCATCATCCTAGGAAGACCTTTCCTGGCCACAGCAAGAGCTGTGATTGATGTTGATAGAGGTGAAATATTCCTTCAATGGAATGAGGACTCCCTTGTGTTTAAAACTCAAGGATCTCCCTCTGCAACCATGGAGAGGAAGCAGAAAAAGCTTCTCTCCAAGCAGAGTCAACCAGAGCCCCCACAGTCAAACTCTAAGTTTGGTGTTGGGAGGCCACAACCAAACTCCAAGTTTGGTGTTGAACTCCCATATCCAAACTCTAAGTTTGGTGTTGGAGAGTCTCAACAAAGCTCTGCACATCTGTGAGGCTCCATGAGAGCCCACTGTCAAGCTATTGACATTAAAGAAGCGCTTGTTGGGAGGCAACCCAATGTTTATCTAATTCTTATTTTTATTGTTTTTCATATTTTCTTAGGTTCATGATCATGTGGAGTCACAAAATAAATATAAAAATCGAAAACGGAATCAAAAATAGCAGAAGAAAAATCACACCCTGGAGGAGCATCTGTCTGGCGTTCAGCGCCAGAACAGAGCATGGTTCTGGCGCTGAACGCCCAAAATGGGCAGCTTCTGGGCGCTGAACGCCAGAACAGGAGAAATGGCACACAAATGGGCGTTGAACGCCCAAAATGGCCACCAACCTGGCGCTGAACGCCCAGAGTTGGGTACAAAGGCATTTTTACATGCCTAATGGGTGCAGGGATGTAAATCCTTGAACACCTCAGGATCTGTGGACCCCACAGGATCCACTCAGGATCTATGGACCCCACAGGATTCCCACCTACCTCCACTCACTTCTTCTCACCACTCTCTTTCACACAACCCCATAAACACTCTTCCCTAAAAACCCTTCACCAATCACCTCAATCTCTCTTCCCCATCACCTCTTCACCACTCACATCCATCCACTCTTCCCCATAAACCTACCTCATAAACTCCACCTACCTTCAAAATTCAAAAACAATTTCCCACCCAAACCCACCCATATGGCCGAACCTTAACCCCCCTCCCTTCCCTATATAAAGCCCTCCATTCTTCTTCAAACTCACACAACACAACCCCTCTATACCCTTCTTGGCCGAACCACATCACCCTCTCCCTCTCCTCCATTTATTCTTCTTCTTCATCTATTCTTTTGTTTATTGCTCGAGGGCGAGCAATATTCTAAGTTTGGTGTGGTAAAAGCATAGCTTTTTTGTTTTTCCATTACCATTGATGGCACCCAAGACCAGAGAATCCTCTAGAAGAGGGAAAGGGAAGACAAAAGCTTCCACATCCGAGTCATGGGAGATGGAAAGATTCATCTCCAAAGCCCATCAAGACCACTTCTATGATGTTGTGGCCAAGAAGAAGGTGATCCCTGAGGTCCCTTTTAAACTCAAAAGAAATGAGTATCCGGAGATCCGACATGAAATTCAAAGAAGAGGTTGGGAAGTCTTAACAAATCCCATCCAACAAGTCGGCATCCTAATGGTTCAAGAGTTCTATGCCAATGCATGGATCACCAAGAACCATGATCAAAGTAAGAACCCGGATCCAAAGAACTATGTTACAATGGTTCGGGGGAAATACTTAGATTTTAGTCCGGAAAATGTGAGGTTGGCGTTCAACTTGCCATACATGGAAGAGAACGCACGCCCCTACACAAGAAGAGTCAACTTTGATCAAAGGTTGGACCTAGTCCTTATGGACATATGTGTAGAAGGAGCTCAATGGAAGGTTGACTCCAAAGGCAAGCCGGTTCAACTAAGAAGATTGGACCTCAAGCCTGTAGCTAGAGGATGGTTGGAGTTTATTCAATGCTCAATCATTCCCACTAGCAACCGGTCTGAAGTTACTATAGACCGGGCCATCATAATCCATAGCATCATGATTGGAGAAGAGGTGGAAGTTCATGAGATTATACCTCAAGAACTCTACAAGGTGGCTGACAAGTCTTCCACTATGGCAAGGTTAGCCTTTCCTCACCTCATCTGCCACCTATGCAATTCGGCTGGGATTGACATAGAGGGAGATATCCTCATCAAGGAGGACAAGCCCATCACTAAGAAAAAGATGGAGCAAGCAAGAGAGCCCACTCATGGAGCTCAAGAGGCGTATGAAGCTCATCACCATGAGATCCCGGAGATGCCTCAAATGCACTTTCCTCCACAAAACTATTGGGAGCAAATCAACACCTCCCTAGGAGAATTGAGTTCCAATATGGGACAACTAAGGGTGGAACATCAAGAGCACTCCATCATGCTTCATGAAATTAGAGAAGATCAAAAAGCAATGAGGGAGGAGCAACAAAGACAAGGAAGACACATAGAAGAGCTCAAGGACATCATTGGTGCCTCAAGAAGGAAACGCCACCATTACTAAGGTGGATTCATTCCTTGTTCTTGCTTTCTCTGTTTTTCATTTTCTATGTTATGTGCTTATCTATGTTTGTGTCTTCATTACATGATCATTAGTAGTAGTAACTATGTCTTAAAGTTATGAATGTCCTATGAATCCATCACCTCTCTTAAATAAAAACTGTTTTAATTCAAAAGAACAAGAAGTACATGAGTTTCGAATTTATCCTTGAACTTAGCTTAATTATATTGATGTGGTGACAATGCTTCTTGTTTTCTGAATGAATGCTTGAACAGTGCATATGTCTTTTGAAGTTGTTGTTTAAGAATGTTAAATATGTTGGCTCTTGAAAGAATGATGACTAGGAGACATGTTATTTGATAATCTGAAAAATCATAAAAATGATTCTTGAAGCAAGAAAAAGCAACAAAGAACAAAGCTTGCAGAAAAAAAATATTCAAAAAAAAAAAAAAGAAGAAAAAAAATAGAAAAGAAAAAGAAAAAGCAAGCAGAAAAAGCCAAAAGCTCTTAAAACCAAGAGGCAAGAGCAAAAAGCCAATAACCCTTAAAACCAAAAGGCAAGGGCAAATAAAAAGGATTCCAAGGCTTTAAGCATCAGTGGATAGGAGGGCCTAAAGGAATAAAATCCTGGTCTAAGCGGCTAAACCGAGCTGTCCCTAACCATGTGCTTGTGGCGTGTAGGTGTCAAGTGAAAACTTGAGACTGAGCGGTTAAAGTCAAGGTCCAAAGCAAAAAAAGAGTGTGCTTAAGAACCCTGGACACCTCTAATTGGGGACTTTAGCAAAGCTGAGTCACAATCTGAAAAGGTTCACCCAATTATGTGTCTGTGGCATTTATGTATCCGGTGGTAATACTGGAAAACAAAGTGCTTAGGGCCACGGCCAAGACTCATAAAGAAGCTGTGTTCAAGAATCATCATACTGAACTAGGAGAATCAATAACACTATCTGAACTCTGAGTTCCTATAGATGCCAATCATTCTGAACCTCAATGGATAAAGTGAGATGCCAAAACTATTCAAGAGGCAAAAAGCTATAAGTCCCGCTCATATGATTGCAGCTATGTTTCATTGATGGTTTGGAATTTATAATATATTCTCTTCTTTTTATCCTATTTGATTTTTAGTTGCTTGGGGACAAGCAACAATTTAAGTTTGGTGTTGTGATGAGCGGATAATTTATACGCTTTTTGGCATTATTTTTAGTATGTTTTTAGTAGGATCTGGTTACTTTTAGGGATGTTTTCATTAGTTTTTATGTTAAATTCACATTTATGAACTTTACTATGAGTTTGTGTGTTTTTCTGTGATTTCAGGTATTTTCTGGCTGAAATTGAGGGACTTGAGCAAAAATCAGATTCAGAGGTTGAAAAAGGACTGCTGATGCTGTTGGATTCTGACCTCCCTGCACTCAAAGTGGATTTTCTGGAGCTACAAAACTCGAAATGGCGCGCTTCCAATTGCGTTGGAAATTAGACATCCAGGGCTTTCCAGAAATATATAATAGTCCATACTTTGGCCAAGAATAGATGACGTAAACTGGCGTTCAACGCCAGCTCTCTGCCCAAATCTGGCGTCCAGCGCCAGAAAAGGAGCCAAAACCAGAGTTGAACGCCCAAACTGGCACAAAAACTGACGTTCAACTCCAAGAAGGACCTCTACACGTGCAACACTCAAGCTCAGCCCAAACACATACCAAGTGGGCCCAGGAAGTGGATTTATGCATCAATTACTTACTCATGTAAACCCTAGTAGCTAGTTTATTATAAATAGGACCTTTTACTATTGTATTAGGTATCTTTTGATCATCTTTGGATTACCTTATGATCCTTTGATCACGTTTTAGGGGCTGGCCATCTCGGCCATGCCTGGACCTTCACTTATGTATTTTCAACAGTAGAGTTTCTACACTCCATAGATTAAGGTGTGGAGCTCTGCTGTTCCTCAAAGATTAATGCAAAGTACTACTGTTTTCTATTCAACTCATCTTATTTTGCTTCTAAGACATCCATTCGCACCCAAGAACGTGATGAAGGTGATGATTATGTGTGACGCTCATCATCCTTCTCCATTATGAACGCGTGCCTGACAAACACTTCCGTTCTACATGAAGTAAGCTAGAATGAATATCTCTTAGATCTCCTAACCAGAATCTTCGTGGCGTAAGCTAGAATGATGGCGGCATTCAAGAGAATCCGAAAAGTCTAAACCTTGTCTGTGGTATTCCAAGTAGGATTCAATGATTGAATGACTGTGACGAGCTCCTAACACGCGATTGCAGGGCGTTAGTGACAGACGCAAAAGGATAGTAAATCCTATTCCAGCATGATCGAGAACCGACAGATGAATAGCCGTGCCGTGACAGGGTGCATGAGCATATTATTCACTGAGAGGATAAGATGAAGCCATTGGCAAGGGTGATGCCTCCAGACGATTAGCTGTGCCGTGACAGGGCATTTGATCATTTTCCCGAGAGATGACCGAAAGTAGCCATTGACAGTGGTGATATATCACATAAAGCCAGCCATGGAAAGGAGTAAGACTGACTGGATGAAGATAGCAGGAAAGCAGAGGTTCAGAGGAACGAAAGCATCTCCATTCGCTTATCTGAAATTCCTACCAATGAATTACATAAGTATCTCTATCCCTATTTTATTATATAATATTCAAAAACACCATTATCACTTTATATCCGCCTGACTGAGATTTGCAAGGTGACCATAGCTTGCTCCATACCAACAATCTCCGTGGGATTCGACCCTTACTCAGGTAAGGTATTACTTGGACGACCCAGTGCACTTGCTGGTTAGTTGTATCGAAGTTGTGACAAATTATGAATGTGTAATCACGATTATGCGTACCAAGTTGCTCACGTGCCAGGAATAGTTTGAGCCTGGACATCACAATTTCGTGCACCAAGAGCCTCCTTCAAAGACGTTTAAAATTGATGTTGAGGAGGGTGTACAACCTCCAAGGCATATCATGGTTGAAAACTTTGAAGGAGATGTCAAGAGATAGATTCAATCATTGATGAAGTCTTATCTATATTTGAATCCTCTCCCGTTGGACTAGACATGGAGATTAAAGAAGAAGAAGTACAACCTCCCATACCCTTGGTAAACAATGAAGAAGAGATTGAATTGGAAGAAAGCCACCAAGAGGAAGAGATTGATATTGAAGAAGTTTGCAAAGAGGTGGAATTTGTCAAAAAGCACAAGGGAGTGGAGCTTGAAATCACTTTGCCAAAGTTATTGGAGACCCCTCCCCCTAAGTTGCCATCATCTTTCACAACATTCAAGTGGGTAAAATTCATATCCCTTAGCTTTCTAATTCCACTTGAATATGGGCTATTGGAGACGGATGGTCAACTTAGAGCTCTTTGTGGCATTAAGAGTAAGAGGAAAATGGTCAGTGGTAAGAATTGTCCTGCAAGGTTCATTATGGTTGGAAGCTTTAAGTTTAAATGCAAAGGTTGGTGTAAAGCTCAATTGAATGGGTCTAGGAAGCTGTTTGGTAGCTGCAGTGAGAATTCAAATTACTTATCACCCGACTGGAAAAATACAGATCCCGATAAAAATGGGTGTAAAAGCAAGATTGACGAAGAGCTTCTTCAAGAAGTGGTTAATATGGGATTTGACAGATATCAATTGGTTGAATCTTTATGCAACAGGATCCAAAATGAGGTCTGTGCCCTTCATTCTCTCCTTTCGTGTCTTCTTGATTATCTCTTATTACTATCTATATATTTCTGGGTACTGTGGCAAACTACTTGTTATTGGATAACTGGTTCCATGTTTCTAGTGGTTATCTTGGAGCTGAGTTTCAAGAGACTATGGTTGACTCTTTACCTTAGATAGTTGACTCTTTTAAGTCTTAATGGATCTAATAATATCTCTTTCTCTGCTCAATATCTCCCACTTATTTATTTTTTGTGAACATTAAATTCTCAGTCCTGGTTTTTGTGAATCTACTTCCAGTTTTAAATGGCACTTTCAAACATGTGCTACTGACCTACTGTACCAATTTCAATATGATAATGCCTGAATTCAAAATGAAAAGAAAGAAAATGGAAAATAAGTACTTTAGTAGCACAAAGAGTCAACTTTAAAAGTTTGACACATTATAATTTAATCTTATATTGATGGGTAAATTACTTTAATTAGTAAGAATATTTGATCCACAAATGTTCGTGTTTTGGGTGCTGGAATCAGACTATTTCGTGAACAGTATTATATGACAAGAAGACTGAAACTAATTTGCTTCAATGGCCAGTGGAAGAAATAGAGAGCTTGAGACTTAGCAGTGATGAATTTAAGGAATTATTGGTTAAACCTAGCACATAGTGCCATTACACATTGGCCCTGCAACATAGGTTTGTCCATAATTATTGGTTGCATTGTTACAACTTGTATCTCACAGTAATCATGGTTTTACTTTACATTTTCCAGATTTTTATTTATTTATTTTTTTTGTTGTTTAGTTGGACATATTTGCTGAATTTGAAATAGAATTGTTGGGATCAGAAGTGATTGTGAATAAGGAGGACTCTAAATTTTGAAGGGTGTGGAGTTGGTGCGGTTGAGAGAAGGGCTTTTGGACCATTTGGCATTTTGGCTATTGCAAATGACCAACTTTCTGAACTAACACCAATTTATTTCTGTCTTTCAAATTATGGAAATGGAACCTCAACTACTACAACTATTACTACTTCTACTTCTACTTCCTTCTGTGTTGATGAAACTAGGTACTATTAACTAATGAATCATCATCATTCATATTTGTTTCTTCCTTTATTAGGAGAAAGTGACAAAATATATATGAGTTGTTGGATAATAATGCAGGTCATTAAAGGCACCTGATGTATCAAAGCTAGTTTTCGGAAGCAAATTGCATGTTCTAAGTGATGAAAAACTATCATTGAAGGTATTAGTAAGTAGTGTCAATTAACCTATTTGGTCTCACGTGACTTGATTCACGAGATAATATTTAAATTGGATTATCAAAAATCACACATAAGTCGATATGATTCATTAAATTGATTAAAGATTCAATACTTTCAATTTAGTTCTTGAAAGATATCACTATGAGTCAAGTTGGTAAGTTAACTTCACTACTATGTCACTAATGATCGATGACATATGGAGACACCTGCACTCTTTTCTTTGAAGGCATGTTAAGCATATTATCTAATTCACTTGTGGCAATGACTTCTCAGCTTTCCGAGGCAAAAAAACGAGAGCGAGCCTTTACGAATAGAGGATGCCAGAATCAGTTGCGCTCAATGGGAGAAGCCAAGAATTTGCTTCAATATATGTTCAATTCAGTCGCAGATGTTAGGTGCTCTATTTGACATCAATTTGTTTTTTTCCCTTCTATCTGAAGATTAATAACTTTTATTAGAAGATACTTATATAGGATATAATATTTTGGTTTTTTATAGTTTATTAGTAGTAAATTCTAAGTGATCTAATGTATATTTTGATATGGGTATGCTTAATTTAGTGTGAGATGTATGAATACTCATTTATGATCATCCAAATATTTTTAGTTCATTATAAATATATTTTGTTAAAGGATAATTTTTATTATTTAAAGAATATTGTATGTATGGTATTATTATGTGTTTATTTTTATTTTATAATTTTTGACTAATTTAATTAAAAAAATAGGATGATATATATAATCATATTACTAAATATTAGGTTTTAGAAAAAAGATGATTAGAATATATATATAGAAAATAAAAACAAAACAATGAGGGGCCTAAGGCTACACTTATGTAGAGTAGCTATAGTATACCAAAAAAAAAATGAGGGACCTAAGGCTACACTTATAAAAAGTAGCCATGGTATACAATGTGGCTACGCTTTACAAGTGATGCAGTAGCGTTGAAAAGCGTAGCCTATTCTGGTAAAAATGGAAGCTGAAAAGCGTAGCCTTTGCTCCTGGACAGCATCACTTGAAAAGCGCACCCTATTCCCAAACGCCAAAAGCGTAGCCCTTAGTGCAAAAAAGCATAGCCTTTGAGAATAGACAACGGCCGAATAGGAATCACCCCAGAAAGCCTAGCCGTAGCCCAGAACGCGTAGCCGTAGCCTAAGGCATCATTTTTTTTCACTTTTAGCTATACTTTTCAAGTGTACCTAAATGGGTGTTTTTCTTGTAGTGACTAGAGCACCCAGGTATAACTCATACTCTAATTCTACAAAAAAAACCTGCTTAATACCCTTGCTAACTTAAGCATTGGAGTCTCTTGCAGGTACCACCACCCTCCGGTGATGAAGGGACATCATCACCACTAACCTCAACAAGTCGGACACGGCGGTTCTGACCACCATCAGCAAGTCGGATACAACAGCTCCGACCAGTACAAAAGATCTCGTCCGAGATCGACCTACAGTTTCAGGTAACCCTCGGAATATTGGCGCCGTTGCGGGGGAACCTAAAAGTCATCCCATCATCATGTCAGACAACCTTGACAACGACCACAATTCTGATTTAGAGAACAGAGCGCCGCATAAGAACGCGGACATCACACCAAACAATACTTCTCAGCCAAACAAAGACAAGAATTCGCCAAGCACAGGAATCATGGAGGCGCTTCAAGCTCAGCAAGATCGTCTCAAACAGCTCAAAAAAGAGGCCGAGCATCAACGGGAAGCCGAGAGGGACCTACGAAGGGAAACTAGGCGACGCCGAGAGTTAGAGGACAAGCTCCTAAAGCTTGAAGCCGATCTCAAAACCAAGACTACCCGATCCAGTCATGAAGATAGCCCCCACAAGGATCAAGACCCATTCACCAAAGAGATCATGAAAGCCAAAGTCCCAAAGGACTTCAAAGCTCCCGACATAACCCCGTACGATAGCACATCAGATCCAAGCCATCATCTCAGTAATTTTAGAAGCAGAATGTATCTCACCGATGCCTCAGATGCTATTCGATGCAAAGCCTTCCCGACAACACTAACAAAGACAGTAATTAAGTGGTTCGACACTTTGCCCCCCAGATGCATCACAAGTTTCGACAACCTGGCCAAGAAATTTCTTGCCTGATTTTCCATCCAGAAGGACAAAGCCAAACACGCCCCAAGCCTATTAGGAATCAAGCAAGGAGATTGGGAGAGTCTACGTAGCTACATGGAGAGGTTCAACAAAGCATGCCTGGATATACAAAGCCTACCCACGGAAGCAGCCATTATGGGTCTCATCAATGGCCTGCGAGAAGGACCTTTTAGTCACTCTATATCAAAAAAACATCCAATATCTCTGAATGAAGTGCAGGAACGAGCTGATAAGTACATCAACATGGAGGAAAACTCCCAGCTTTTCAAAGAAAAAAGAAGATCAATACGGCGAGAAGCCTAAAAAATACAACAACTATACCCCTCACCAGGTGTCTCTTGTGGATGTTTACCGAGAAGTATGCCATACTGAAAGGATACCACCACCTCGCCCACTCAAAAGCAAGAAAGGAGGAGGAAATCGGACAGAATACTGTGAATATCACCGAATCTACGGACATCCTACCAATGAGTGCTTCGACTTGAAAAATGTTATTGAGAAATTGGTAAGAGAAGGACGAATAGATCGGTATTTAGCCAACAAATTTGATGAGCTTTGAAAAAGAAGAAGGGACGAAGAGGTCGGACGAAGAGAACGACCACCTCATACCCCAGAGAGACACGTTCACATGATAAACGGAGGATTCGTAGGAGGGGGATCTCAAAATCATCTCGCAAAAGGCGCCTCAAAGAAATATATCATGTCGAGGGAGGAAAAGGATCACCCGACCTCCCCACTATTCCTTTTACCCAAGAAGATGCGGCAGGCATCATCCTGAGACATGGCGATTCTATGGTCATCACTATCATATTGGCCAATGCAAACCTCCACCGAACATCGGTAGATCAAGGAAGCTCGGCAGATATCTTGTTTAAACCCGCCTTTGATAAACTCGTCCTACAGGAGAAAGAACTTAGAGCATATCCAAACAGCTTGTTTGGATTAGGAGACACTTGATAAACCCATATTTCATGAGTTCTTTTGTGCTTAATTAGAGTGATTTATTCAACTCTTCACCTACTTATTCACATTAATTGCATGGTTTTACTTTCCCTTCCTTATTATGTCATATTGTGAAAAACATGTTTCCTAAGCTTTAAAAAAATTAATTATTTTAATTACCTTTATTTCCATTCGATGCCGTGATTAGTGTGTTGAGTAGCTTCAGGTTTTCTAAGGCTGAATGGCTTAAAGGATGAAAAAAGGAAACATACAAAAATGGAAGGAGAAGGCAAAACAGAGCTTTAAGGAAACTGGTATCCACGCGATCGCATGGACGACGCGATCGCGTGCCAGAAGCAAAGAAGCAGCGACGCGGCCGCATGACTGACGCGACCGTGCGCCTTGAGTAGAACACCCTCGACGCGGACGCGTGACTGACGCGACCGCGTGGAAAGGAAAAGCTCCAGATGACGCGACCGCGTGACCCACGCGGACGCGTGACAGAGGCCACGTATCAGAATTTACAGAATACGCCCCCAGCAATTTCTGAAGCCCTTTTTGGCCCAGATTAGAGGTTATAAAGTGAAGGAATGCATCCATTCAAAAAAGGGAGCTCACCAATTTCTAGTTTTCATGATTTAGATTTAGTTTAGAGAGAGATTCTCTCTCTCTCTCTTAGGATTTAGGACTTCTTCTTGTTTTGGGAGTAACTCTGGATCCAGGTTTTAATGTTCTTTTATTTCAATTTTACTTTTATTTATTTGATTCCAATATTTGAATTGATTATTATAATTTAAATTATGAATTATTCCATATTACAGATCTCTATTTGAATTAATGATATTTAAGGTATTTTTCAGTTTATGATTGTTCTCTTTGATTTAAGTTGCCATTGCTTCCCATCTAAGGACACTTTTATTATTTCAGCAATTTACTTTTTCCCCTTTTGGTCTTGGTTAAGAAATCAGTGACTCAACATTATCGAACTCAGCATAATTGATAATCGTTATCTTGCTAATTGATCTGAACTTCAATAATCCCAACTTTTTCCTAGGAAATAAATAGGATTCAAAGGTCAAACTAATTAGTCCCTTGACTTACCTTTGCTTCATAGGTTAACTAAGTGGAATTAAGATACAACTTTCATTATTGTTGAGAGGGATAACTAAGTTGGACTTCTAATTTCCCTTATCTTGCCAAAAGTTGTTTTACAGTTATTATTTATTTTTAATTGCCATTTAATTCACTCGTCATTTAAATTACTTGATTCTCACCTTCTAAACCCCGATTACAACCTTTATAACCAATAATAAGAACATACTTCCTCGCAGTTCCTTGAGAAGACGACCCGAGGTTTGAATACTCGGTTAACAATTTTTAAGGGGTTTGTTACTTGTGACACCCAAAACGTTTGTACGAAAGGGATTTTTGTCGGTTTAGAGACTATATCTACAATGCGACTATTTTTATGACATTTTTTACTGGCAGAAATCACGATCGTCAACACTCAAATCCAACCGCTTGGATACATCTCACTACACACAACCTTTGGAAAAGGAACCCGATCAAGGACACTCAACATAGACTACATTGTAGTCGACGTAAGCTCAGCCTACAACGCCCTGATCGGTCGGGAAACATTGAATCAGCTCGCAGCAGTAGTTTCAACTCCACATCTATGCATGAAATTCCCAACTCCAGAAGGGATTGCTACGATAAAAAGAGATCAGAAAATAGTGCGACGTTGTTACAATGAAAGTCTGAACCTCAGAGGCAAAGGGGAAGAAATCCACACCATCGAACTCGGGGGAGTTTGAGGTCGGGAAGAACTTCGCCCACAACCTGAGGGCGAAATCGAAGAAGTCCAGATCGAAGACACCCCGGACAAAACAACAAATATTAGGACAACCATACGGAGTGCGAGCAGGGTTTCCAGGATTTCAAATGATTTCTGGGACAACCACCTATTCTAACTCGACCACGGGAAGGAGAACCACTCTTATTATACCTCGCAGTAGGAAATTGGGTGATAGCCTCAACACTAGTCAGAGAAGACGGGAATGGGCAGCAACCCATCTTCTTCGTCAGTAAAGCTCTACAAGGGGCAGAACTGAACTATCAAAAGATTGAAAAGTTCACATACACCCTCATTCTAACTTCCCGACGACTTCGCCCCTACTTTCAAGCTCACACCATCAAAGTTCAGACTAATCAGCCCATGAAAGGCATTCTCCAGAAGATAGACTTAGCGGGAAGAATTCTACAATGGGCAGTCGAGCTATCTGAGTTTGATCTTTAATACGAAACTTGAACGGCCATCAAGTCCTAATATTTGGCCGACTTCATTGCTGAGTACACTGACACTCCGGGAAGAACCACTCATATTATACCTCGCAGTAGGAAATCAGGTGATAGCCTCAACACTAGTCAGAGAAGACAGGAATGGGCAACAACCCATCTTCTTCATCAGCAAAGCTCTACAAGGGGCAGAACTGAACTATCAAAAGATAGAGAAGTTCACCTACGCCCTCATACTAACTTTCCGACGACTTCGCCCCTACTTTCAAGCTCACACCATCAAGGTTCGGACTAATCAGCCCATGAAAGGCATTCTCCAGAAGATAGACTTAGTGGGAAGAATTCTATAATGGGCAGTCGAGCTATCTGAGTTTGATCTTCAATACGAAACTTGAACGGCCATCAAGTCCCAATATTTGGCCGACTTCATTTCTGAGTACACTGACACTCCGGGAACTCCCACTGAATGGAATCTCTACGTAGACAGCTCTTCAAACAAAACCGGAAGTGGCGCAGGCGTGATAATAGAAAGCGATCAGGGAGCCCAAATCGAACTTTCCCTCAAATTCGGGTTCTATGCTTCAAACAACCAGGCTGAATATGAGGCACTACTAGCTGGTTTGAAGTTGGCTAAGGAGGTTAGAGCTCAAAAGCTTATCATCTTTAGCGACTCACAAGTAGTCACCTCACAAATAGCAGGGAGCTACCAAGTCAAGGATCCCACCATAAAAAAGTACTTGGACAAAACGAGAGAACAGCTCGAACAACTCGGGGAATATGAGGTCTGCCACATACCTCAGGAACAGAATGCTCGAGCTGATGCACTCTCAAAACTAGCCAGCACCAAACCACGGGACAACAATAGAAGCCTCATCCAAGAAATACTGCAGAACCCGTTAATCTCGGAAGAAAAAAAGGTCCTAACCATAACAGGTCTGGATCAAGGATGGATGACTCCCATAATTAACTACCTCAAAACAAAAATACTCCCTACAGATAAGAAGGAGGCGAAGAGGTTAAAACAGGAGGCACAATACTACACCATCATAAACAATACTCTATACAAGAGAGGGATTTCAACACCACTGTTAAAATGTGTGCCGAATTCTAACACAAAGGAAGTTTTAGAAGAAGTACACAGTGGCATCTGTGGCAACCATCTCGGAGCACGGGCTCTCGCCAAAAAAGTACTCCGAGCTGGATTCTATTGGCCAACTTTGGAAAAGGAAGCAACAGAGTTCGTAAAGACATGTCCACCATGTCAGAAACATGCCAATTTCCACATCGCCCCACCAGAGGAACTCATCAGCGTAACCTCACCCTGGCCATTTGCAAAATGGGAACTCGACCACCTTGGGCCCTTCCCTCAAAGATTAGGACAGGTCAAGTTCCTCATCGTAGGGGTAGACTATTTCACAAAGTGGATTTAGGCGGAGCCCCTAGCTAACGCCACTACTCAAAGAAGTCGAAAATTCCTATATAGAAACATTGTCACAAGTTTTGGGATTCCTTAATCCATTACCACAGACAATGGCACTCAATTCACAGACGCAGACTTTAGAAAATTGGTGGCTGACTTAAAAATAAAGCACCAATTCACTTTCGTAGAACACCCCCAGGCTAATGGATAGGCAGAAGCCGCCAATAAAGTCATATTAGTCGGGCTAAAATGGAGATTACAGGATGCAAAGGGAGCCTGGGCTGAAAAACTCCCACAAGTCCTATGGGCATATCGGACAACTCCACACTCCACGACGAGGGAATCACCCTTCCGACTAGCTTACGGAGTGGAGGCAATAATCCCACTAGAAGTCGAAGAAGGGTCCCCCAGAACGATCTTCTACAATGAAGAGGCCAACCCCCAACTTCAAAAGGAAGAGCTTGACTTACTTCTAGAAATACGGGAAAGAGCTCGGATTAGGGAGGAGGCGTTAAAATGTCGAATGGCCTCAAGGTACAATTAAAAGGTAGTACAGCAAAATTTTGCCAACAATGACCTCATCCTAATCCGAAATGATATCGAAACAAGTCGACCTGGAGAGGGAAAACTGGCGGCTAACTGGAAAGGACCCTACCGAGTCACAGAGGTATTGGGAAAAGGCTACTACAGGGTGTCCGAACTCGAGAGGCGAGAGCTACCAAGGTCATGGCACACCTGCAACCTAAGAAGGTATTATAGTTAGGAAGTAATAAAGGATCTTAGGCCAAAGGTGTACTCTTTTTCCTGAAAAGGTTTTTTAACGAGGCACCAAGCCAAGATCTGCAAAACTGCCTAACTTAAGGGGGTAAAATCCCACACATATATATATATATATATATATATATATATATATATTTCTCCTATATATCTACTTTCTGTTTGAATAAAACTTTTCAGATTTCTTCTACAAAGACTCTCTACAGGTCGGCAAGGTGAAAACAAATTCATCGCCCGACCACGATAATAATCGAATTCATCATTCGAATTTTGACAAAGATCGGCAAAAAGTGAAAACCAAATTCACTGCTCGATCAAATACAAAGCTAGAGGTCGGCAAGGTGAAGATTAAATTCACTGTCCGATCGTAACAAAATTGACAAAGTTATAAAAAGTAATCCATAAGATGAGGCCTGGCCAGCCCTGACTAAAAAATGGATTACTAGAAATAACTTAATATGGATCGACATAAAGAAGTCGGACCAATCGACCAAAGCGACAAAAAGTTATAAAAAAGTGATCCATAGAAAGAGGCCTGACGAGGTCTGAGAAAAAATGGATTGCTAAAAATAACTTAGGACGGACCAACATGAAGAAGTCGGACCCGACTGATCAAAGTGACAAAGTTATAAAAAGTAATCCACAGAAAGAGGCCTGGTCAGCCCTTATCAAAAGTGGATTACTAGAAATAACTAAGAAGGGAACGACATAAAGAAGTCAGACCAAGCCGATCAAAAGCGACAGAGTTAATAAAAATAAATCCATAAAAAGAAACCCAGCGAGGTCCAACTAAAACTGGATTACTTGAAACAACTCAAAGGATTCAACAAAAGAAGTCGACCGACAGAAGGCGTGCGCTAGAAGGGACACAGCTTGACCCAAAGAAAGCCACGACCTCACCAAAGTCAATTCACAAGAGTTCTATGAGAATACTAAAAAGAATAGTCGAACAAGGCTAGCCTCAAAAGGTCACTTCGACCACAACAAGAAATAAACGAACACAAAGGCAATCAAAAAAGAGGTCGGACAGCAAAAGCACTGTTCCGAGGGTTACCTGAAACTGTCGGTCGATCTCGGACGAGATCTGCTGTGGCGGCTGGAGCTGTCATGTCCGACTTGTTGGACTGCTGGTGATGCTGATCCTTTGTCACCGGAGGGTGGTGGTACCTGCAAGAGACTCTGATGCTTAAGTTAGCATGGGCTTTTATGCAGGTTTTTAGTAGAATCAGAGTATGAGTTATACTTGGGTGCTCCAGTGTATTTATAATGGTGAGGATTGACCTTCTTGGAGATAAGATAGTTATCTTATCTTAGCTTATCTTTGAGTGAAGTCATCTTATCTTCAAGGGAACCGCCCTTATCTCTATAGGCTTTGGTTGCCTTTCGATTTGGGTCGTGTTCCTCTGTTGGGCCCTTTTTGGGCTTTCCTGGTGAACAGGTCGTATAGTCCTGACCTGAAGAGGTCAGTCGGCTTGTTGTCAATCATCCTGGGTCAGACAGCTTGACCCAGGGTATGAGCAGTGCCCCTGCTCGAGTGTGGTCTTCCTTTTGAGGTCGAGTCCTTAATTTCAGGACTTCAATCCTTCTCTGGAGAAGCTGAGCTCGGGCATTTGTTGATCTCTTTTTGTAGAGCTTCCTTTTGAATGCGGAACGTTTTTCTTTTGCCTCTTTAATTTTTGGAAACAAGCGTTCCTTGCCTTGGAAACATGCGAGGGTTTTTAATGCCCAATTAACTCCTTAATGTTCCATTTCTCCCGCTTTCTTATTTCATTTTAAATTACACCAAAGCTTTCTCTTTTCTGTTTCTCTTTCTCTTGCTTGCTGTAACTTTCCCTTTTCTCTTTATTCTTCTATTTCGTTTGGCTTGCTTGAGACTTTTGTTTTCGCGTTTTCACACTCCCCTCTGTGGCGCCATTGGTGGTTGTTGGTGCTTCACTTGTTTGAAAGGTGATTCTTGGTCTCGCTTTCCGTCTTCAACCTCTTCAGCGTTCATCATCTCCTTCCTTTTGCAGGTTGGTTTTCTTTTTTCTTCATTCTTTCCGTACTTATTTTTGAAAAGTTTTGATCTTTGTTTCGTGAAAGCTTGAATCTTTTCTGCTTTTGTCATGTATCTGGTCAAATGTGTGCTCTGAGAACTCCTTTGCTGTGCATTTCCTTTTCGTGCTTTCTGCTAGTTAGGGTTTTGACTGCTGATATTATCTTCTGATTGTATATTCTCGATTTGCGCCTTTGATGATTTCCCTTTTGAAATGCTGAACTGTCTGACTTTGAGAGAAGGTTGTGCCCTTGATGATTACCTCTTTGCATGTTTAAATATTTGATATTTTCTGATAGGCTGTAAAAGGTATAAAAGGGAATTGAAATACACAATTTAAAGGCTTAGGAAGCAACTTTTCAATCATGGAATAAAATTGGTAAGGAATTGTAAAATCATGCAAATCATATGAATAAGTGAGTAAAGAGTTGATAAAAACCACTCAAATTAGCACAAGATAAACCATACAATAGTGGTTTATCAAACTCCCCACACTTAAACATTAGCATGTCCTCATGCTAAGCTCAAGGAGATAGAAAGAATGAATAGGGACAATAGGAATCATTCAATGCAACCTATGAATGAATGTTGTAACAACCCTGATTTTCGAGTACGCGAGATCTTTTCTGAAGGCACGAATTTCACTGGAAGATCAGTAAGGGAACACCTCTTCTATATCAACAAGTATCTCGATCCTCATTGTCATTCTGTTATCCTTAAGCTAGAACCTCTTCTGAGGCAAGCTCGATAACGCAATCACGAAGAACCTAGTTTTTGGATCGTATCGGTTAGGAGTTTTGGTTCTATTTTTCGTAAATAGTCTCTGTTTGACGAACCGGACTCGATTCATGAGAGAAGAGAGATAATAGTATAATATTATCATTATATTAGTATTAGAAGATGCTTGAATGATATTATAAGGTTACCTGGTCTGTTTTAGTTAAAAACAGGAAATCAGTTTAACCGGGTTTACAGTTTACTGGTGCAGCTTTGCACTAGCACTGTCTGATGACTTTAGCAATGCTAAGGCCTCATTATACATGTTTTATTCTCATAATAAATATGTTACTAGTGTCATTTATGCTAGTAGCTCAGAAAATAATTTTTAGAGATGTTTTTACAAGTGTTCCGATACATCTAGTTTTAGTAGTTATACACCTGAGATATTTTAATATTATTTTAATCCACCTCCAAGCCAACCAATCACAACTCACCCTACACCCCCAAAACCCCCAAGGCTGCCTCATTTGCTCATTGTGGCCGAAAATCATCAAGAGAAAAAGGAGAGAAAGTTCTTGGTTCATAAATCTTCAAAGCTTGATTTCTTCTGAACTAAAACTCAAATCAAAACTCCGATTTCACCAAAATGATCCTCTCTTCTTCCTCTACATAACCATATAACATATCAAGGCTAGAAATAAGGTGAGATAGCTGTCTCCCTCCCTCTTCAATTCGGTTTTCAAGGAAACATGCTTAAACATGTGTTTTCTTGATTTTTTCCTTAGGAATCATGCTTAGCTTGACTTGAGGGCCAAGAAACGTTAATTTCTAGAAAGTCTAAGGTGAGATATCTGTTCCTAACATACTGAGGAAGATTTGGTCAGTTGAGAGTTTGTTGATTTAAAGTTGTTCTTGATGTGATTTAGGAGGAAAAAGTGCTTAAGGACCACCTGAAATTATAACCGAATTAGGAGCAGCAAAACTAGGTAGGGTGTGACGAATTTAATCTTGATTGATTATGTTTGAGATGTGTGATTATGATATGATTTGGCTATGCTTGAAATTGATTGCTTATATGAGTTATTCTTGGTGAAAGTTTGTTGAAATTTTGATGAAATTTGATGATATTTAAGCTATGAATGTTGTTCTTGAGGATTGCTGAAAAAACGAACCCTAGAGCTTAAATTGGGGTTCAATTTGTGTTAAAATCATGTAGAAAAGATGGAGTTTTAGTGGCTGCTAATTTATTTTGAATTATAGTAAAAATCGGTTGCTGAAAAGATTGAAAAACGGGTAAAAACAGAAAAGAAATCAGAAGAATTTATGAAGAACACAAAGAACACTTTGAGTGTGATGAAGAACATTGAAGAACACCTTTTAGATCTTAAAAAGGGCAAGGTTGTAATTATTTTGGTGTTTGAGGGGTTATTTGGTAATTTCTGAAGGTTAGGGTGGTAAAAGTAGAAATATTAAAAGTTACGGGTGGTAAAAAGTTAATTTATATAAATTTTAGGGTAAAGAAGGGTAAATCTCGAAAATATATTAATAAAATAATAAATAATAATAAAATATTAAATATTAATATTTAATTAAAAATAATATTTTAATAAAAATAATAAAATAATGCGGAAACGGCAGTTTTCTGTAAAAGCTTTAGAAAGACAACTTTAAGCGCAGAATCTCATAATTACCTTCATAAAACACTTAGGGAGTGGTAACAACATGTTAGTGAGGCAAAGATAAATGAAAGATAGAAAGTTAAAGAAAAGATAAAAACTAAAGAAAAAGTCTGTAAAGTTTTAATGACAGACAAACAGACAGAGATTAGTGAACGAACTAGGGCAACATAGTTAGTCCTTGAGTTGCGACTAGGGTTAGGTATTATATGAAAAGTTAAACTATTTCAGTATAGACTTAATGAACCTTTTCTTGGGATAGGTTAACTATTCATACCGAAATTTACATAAGCTTTAAATACATATGTTAAGCAGAGAAATCAGAGCATCGTAGAGAAACACCAAGAACAGAGTAACCAGAGCAGAATAAAGGGATACAGAGAAAAGAGTAATCAGAGTAAAGTAAAAAGACAAAGAGAAAAGAGTAATGTGATAAAGAGAAATGGTTTGAGTTAAGATGTTGTAAAAGTAAAAGCTGTAGAGTTTGTATAGCATAATTGAGCAGAGAAAAAAAGAGGTACTACATAAGAATGTGAAAGTGATGATGAATAATGAGAATGTTAATGAATGATGATAATGAGAATAATTATGTAAGAATCTGCTGCAGAGAGGCAGTCAGATAGATGGTGGTACGACCACTGAGAACGCTTTCCTGGATACCTTGCTATAATGCTTTACTGTAAGACAGAGGTTGCTTACAGAGGCATCAAGATTAGTGTGCTCCTGTAAGACAGAAGTTGCTTACAGTGAGTGTGTTGTTGCTCCTGTAAGACAGAGGTTGCTTACAGTGAGTGTGTTGGGCATATATCGGCTAATAAGTGCCGCCCTGCAAGATAAAGGTTGCTTGCAGTGGGTATTGCCAACAAGAAAGCCTTATCCAGACAGAGGTTGCTGGGTAACGTTGAGAGCGGGTATGTGATGACAAGTCATCTTAGCCTAGTTTCACTAGTCTTTTTCCTTTGTTTTCATTTAGTTTTATGCACTTTCTTGGGCCATAAGTAAGTCAATTGGGTGGAATATCATGTTTCCCTAGATTCAATCAACTATGGATGAATTGATGCATTTTCATGAGTTTTATGCCATAATTGCTTATATGACAAGAAAAAGAATAACTCTCATGATTAGAGCATAGCTTTGATGCAATTGTTGGTTGATGATAGGTGGAATAAAGCTTGGAAGAAGGTTGCAAGAATGGGCTTGAAAAGAGGGATTCACGTTTGAGCTAACGTTTGCCTCAAACGTTAACTCAAACGTGAGAAGCAGATGAAGAACACCTTGGAGAAGAGCCAACGTTTGCGCCAACATTTGCCTCAAACGTTGAGGCAAACGTTGGCTGAAGAAGGAGCAAGGGAAGGCAACGTTTGCACCAACGTTTGCCTCAAACGTGAGGTCAAACGTTGGCGCCAAAGAGAAGAGAAAGATCACTCCTGAGCAAACCAACGTTTGCGCCAACGTTTGCCTCAA
Source organism: Arachis hypogaea (assembly GCF_003086295.3). Classification (NCBI taxonomy): domain Eukaryota; kingdom Viridiplantae; phylum Streptophyta; class Magnoliopsida; order Fabales; family Fabaceae; genus Arachis; species Arachis hypogaea. The sequence goes on from NC_092054.1 coordinate 59,977,022, forward strand.
ACGTGAGGTCAAACGTTGGCGCCATAAAAGCAAGGAAGAGCACCTCTGTTTGATGCATTGAGTGAGCCACGTTTGCGCCAACATTTGCCTCAAACGTTGGGCCAAACATTGGCCAAAGGAGTAGCATGGGGGAACCACGTTTGAGCTCACGTTTGACCTCAAACGTTGGCTCAAATGTGGAAGACAGCAACTTGGCCGAGCTGCATAATGTCACACAAGGGACGTTTGAGTCAACGTTTGCCTCAAACATTGACTCAAACGTGAATGGTTCATGGCCCACTTCACTAATGGATTTCTTCCCAACACCAAGAGCAATCAACGGAGGCTACTATCAACCCAATTCCATCAAGGCTAACGGCCCAATTCAAGGCTTAATGATCATTTGAAGAAAGTGTATAAATAGCTTAGGATTTGATGTTTTGAGGAGCTTCCTTTTTTTTAGAATTTTTAATACTTGCAGTAGAGAGCTCACCTTAGTAATTGCTTTTAGAATTTGAGAGTTCCTGGGAAGGAGAATTGAATTCTCTTCCTCTGGGTTGTTTTTGTTTTCTTTTCTACACACTTTGTCTGAGTCTTGAATATGGAGAATTGAAGGAATTCTGTTTCAATCTCACCTTGAGATCTCTCTGTTTTGATTTACTGCATCATTGAGTATTTGCGATTTCACTTCTTTTCTTCTACTGCTTGATCTTTACTTTTCTTGCAATCGAATTCTCAATTTGGATCTAGGAAGGCATTGAGATCTAGACTTGGTTATCTAGTCTCTTGGGTCCTGAGATCTACGTTTTTCAATTTCAATTTCCTTGTTTAGTTGCTACACCAAGTTTATTTTCATTTTCATTTGAGATCCGGTTTAATTGAATCCATCTTTTACATTTCTGTTTGTTGAATTTTACTTTTCTTTGTTTAATTTCTGCAAATCCACTTCCCAATTCCCTTTATAATTCAAGCAATTTACATTTCTTGCACTTTAAGATTCTGCAATTTACATTTCTTGCGTTCTAAATTTCTGCCATTTAATTTCTTGTTTTTTAAGATTCAGCTCTTTTTCTTTTTGTTCCCTTTAATTTCATGCAAATCTCCCACTCCCCTTTACATTCTATGCAATTTAATTCCTGTCAACACAATTTCACACAATCAACACTTGTTTGCTTGACTAATTCAACCACTAAACTAAAGTTGCTCAATCCTTCAATCCCTGTGGGATCGATCTCACTTCCGTGAGCTATTATTACTTATGCGACCCGGTGCACTTGCCGGTGAGTTTTGTGTCGGATCGTTTTCCGCACATCAAGTTTTTGGCGCCGTTGCCGGGGGTTGAAATAGATTAACAATGATTAAGTGAGGTGGTAGTTTAGATCAAGCACTTTTTCTTTAATTTTGACTAACCTACTAACTGTTTGAGTTTTTGCTTAAGCTAACTAAAACTTCATTCTAGCAATAGATTGAAGTATCACTGGTTGTGTGTTTCTTGTTTTGTTTGTATGTCAGGTACAGGGAGAGCTACTCCTATCTTATCTGAAGCTGACCAGAGAACTCTCAGGAGGTTAAGAAGAGCTGAGAGAGGGAAAGGTATTGTTGGAGAGGAAGAATCTGAAGAAGAATATCACGAGATGGAAGGAGATCTATCTAATCCCAATCCACCACAGAGGAGAGTGTTGGCCTCCTACACTTTTGCAAATCCCAGACACTGTGGAAGTAGCATCTTAACTCCCAATGTCAATGCAAACAATTTCGAGCTAAAACCACAACTTATTACACTTGTCCAGAACAATTGTTCCTATGGAGGCAGCCCATTGGAAGATCCCAACCAGCATCTATCTACCTTCTTAAGGATTTGTGACACTGTCAAATCCAATGGCGTGAATCCTGAAACTTACAAGCTTCTGCTGTTCCCGTTCTCATTAAGGGACAAGGCCGCACAATGGCTTGAAACTTTTTCCCAAGGAAGTATCACTAGTTGGGATGATTTGGTGACTAAATTTCTAGCCAAATTCTATCCACCCCAAAGGGTCATCAGGCTGAAAACCGAGGTGCAGACATTCACACAATTAGATGCCGAATCCTTGTATGAAGCATGGGAGAGGTACAAAGCCTTAATCAGAAAGTGTCCTTCAGAGATGTTCAATGAATGCGACGTGCTGCAAAATTTCTATGAAGGCCTGACATTGAAATCTCAAGAGGCATTAGACCATTCTGCTGGAGGTTCACTACAACTGATGAAAACTGCTGAGGAAGCCCAGAATCTTGTGGACATGGTGGCCAACAATCAATATTTCTTTGCTCATCAAAGAAACCGCCAACCATCACAGAGAAAGGGGGTACTAGAACTGGAAGGAGTAGACTCTATTTTGGCTCAAAACAAGATGATGCAACAACAAATTCAACAACAGTTTGAACAAATGGCCAAAAAAATTGACAGCCTTCAAGTAGCAGCTGTGAACACAAGCCACCCATCAATTGTATGTGTGCAGAATGAAGAAAGCCAAGAAGAGCAACAACAGGAGCAAGTGCAGTACATGTATAACCAAAACTCTGGACAGAATGAAGTTTATGGTGATACCTACAATCCATCCTGGAAGAACCACCCAAACCTCAGATGGGGAGACAATCACAACCAGAACCAACAACCATGGCAGAGGAACTCAAACCAAAACACTTTAAGGAACAACCAAAACCACAACCAGCAGCAAACTAACCAAAACCCTTACAGAAAACCTCAAAACAACTACCCCAACCCCAACCATTATTAATCCAATAACCAACCCACCAACCAAAATGCCTACCATTCACCATCCACACCTCACAACCCACCACAAGCATCACTAGAATCTCAAAGAATCACTAACTTGGAAACCTTGATAGACAAAATGTGGAAACACCAAGAAATGACAACCAAGAACCATGAAGCCTCCATGAAGAGCCTAGAGAGGCAGATTGGGCAAATCTCCAAGAAGATTTCTGTTGAGAGACCTTCAAGCTCACTACCAAGTGACACCATTCCTAATCCAAAAGAAGAGTGCAAAGCTGTACAACTACGGAGTGGAAAGACATTGGCAGACAACAACAAGGAGGTAACCAAGAAGCCTTTGGATAGCAACAAAGAATCATCAGAGAAAGGGGAAGCTAGCAATGAAGACATGACGACAAGAAGAAATGCCCCAGAGAAGCTTAAAGAGAAAGACAACCAGCCACATAGTTCAAAAGAAGCAATTCCAGGACAGCAGCAAGTGGAGAAGAGCATTACACCTCCACTACCATACCCTCAGAGGTTCAACAAAGAAACCAAGGATCAACACTTCCACAAATTCCTGGAAACTTTCAAGAAGCTAGAAATCAACATTCCCCTGGCTGAAGCATTGGAATAGATGCCCTTATATGCCAAGTTCTTGAAGGAACTCATTAACAAGAAAAGAAGCTGGTTAGAGAAGGAAACTGTACTTCTCACTGAAGAATGTAGTGCGCTAATCAGAAAAGGACTTCCCCCTAAAATGGAAGACCCCGGAGGTTTCTTCCTACCTTGCACACTCAGAAATCTACTCATCAACAAGGGGATGTGTGACTTAGGAGCAAGCATAAACTTAATTCCATCATCATTAGTGAAAAAGCTTGGCATAGGAGAGGTAAAACCAATACAGATGTCTTTAGAATTGGTGGACCAGTCAGTAGTATACCCCAAAGGAGTGATTGAAAACCTTTTAGTTAAGGTTGATAAGTTCATTTTTCCTGCGGACTTTGTAATACTGAACACTGAAGAAGAAGAAAACAATTCAATCATCATGGGAAGGCCATTTTTAGCCACTGCAAGAGCCATCATAGATGTAGAGCAAGGAGAATTAACCCTCAGGATGCATGATGAGAGTATCACTCTGAGTGTACTGCCAGAAGCACAGTTCTATCATAAAAAGAAGGATGATACAGAAAATAAAGAAAATCTACAATGGAAGGAGGAAATCAACAAGACAGACAATAATTGCCCTCCCAAACAAGAGATAAATGATTCAACAAATCAAAGAAGGAAAGAATCTATGCAAAATAATGAAGAAGTTCAAGAGGACATTGTAGTGTTAGCCACTAAGAAGAGAAATCTCCAAGGTAAACCTACGACCAAAGAAGAAAGGTCAACAAAAGGAAGGAAGAAACACAAGAACAAAACAAAAAGGGGTTGGAAGAACAGAAAGATTCCAACAGAAGGGCTTTCCAAAGGTGATAAAGTGCAATTGATCTACCAACAACTGGGAACAAGCCAACAGACTGATGACTACTACACTGTCAGCAATATACTTTCATTAGAGCATGCTGAAATTGAACATCAAGGAACAAAGAGGAGGATCACAATCAGGCGGGACAAGTTGAGGCACTACAATCATCAACCACCATAAAAGAAAGCCCCAGTGTCAAGCTAGTGACAATAAAAGAGCGCTCCATGGGAGGCAACCCATGATTTAAGATTTATGTCATTTTAAATTCAATAAGCTATGATCACCTGAGCATGATTTTTTTTTCTTTTCATGAACGTACTTAATGAATGCATACACTGTTTTGAAACATATGCTAAGGCTTCTAAGTTTGGTGTGCCTTCAAGCACACCAAACCAGTGTTACAAATATTTTCATACTATATGCTTAGTTATCCTAATGAAGCATATGACCAAACACTAAGTTTGGTGTCTGCATAGGTGGATATTTTTAGAAGATCAAAAAAATTTTTTCTCTTCATGAAAATTAAAAATCATGCACCAATGATCATACGTTGTTACTTTCTGAGACTTTACAATTGAAAAGAAATCATATTCTGTGATGAAAGCATCAATTGTGATTAACTGCTGGCATCTCACATTTACCCCTTAACAAGAGACAAGTTTGGTATTCATCAAACCTTGATGCACTGATTAAGGGACACAATTGATCCTTCATGAAAAAAAAAAAAGAAAAAGAAAAATTATAATGAAAGCATTTCTTATAAATATTTAACCAAGAGTGACATTGGGATTTCAAGAACACTAGTTGGAGGAAGAAACATTTTTAAACTATATGACCAAACATTAAGTTTGGTGTCCTCCAAGAAATGTCACGGTTAAAATAGATATAAGGAATGAGAGTTCACATAGTTGTTAATAAAGGAAGTATTCTTGCCATGGTTTGATAATGTTGATCTTTGTTGTCTTGTTGTGATGGTTAGGTGGTCAAAGAACACTCAATGAAAGAGACAAGACAAAGGGAGAGCATAGCATGAGGACAAAATCCCATCACATGTCTCAAAAAGTGAATCTGCCACTCCTTGGAATGATCACGTTGAAAATCATTGAAGAAGCAAAATTTGTCCTCATTCACCCTCACATGCACATCTTTGATTCGGATAACATCCAATTGCATCCCAGCCCTCCATTGTTCATTTAAGTAATTATAACACACCACCTTCAAAGCCATGCACATAACCGAAGAGTTGCACACTCCCTGCACTCCAACCATTCAAACTCCATTCCCTCTATCATTCTTCATCATATAAGCTCAGCCCCAAATATTTCTCTGTCAAGAACACATTAAAATCTCCAACTTTCTTCACACTCCCTCTAACCTCAAAAAGATCAGCCAATCAAGCAATCATGGCCTCTTCCTCAAGAACCAAACGAAGGAGAGGAAAGGAGCCCATGGTTGAAGAAAACACCCCTGAATTTGACCAGTGGAAATTTAGATCTTGGTACCATCAACTACAACTTGAATGGATGAGTCAGAAGAAGATATATCCAGAGGTTCCACTTCTATTGCCGGACGATGAGTGCCAAGAAATGAAAGCCAAGATTAGGAAGAGGAGGTGGGAGGAGCTCATTTCACCAATTACCAGGATCAATGCGAACATTATATGGGAATTCTATGCTAATACCCCAAGGACCGAAATTAATCAAGCTCCAACTTATAAGAGTTATGTGCGGGGAACTGAAGTAGATTTTAGCCCAAATACTATCATGAAAGTATTGAAACTGAGGGCAGCCCATTTTGATAAGCCAGGATACCATCAAAGGCTAAATGAAGAGCAAGACTATGATGAGATTGCCAGTGAGATTAGTGTAGTCAACACGGAGTGGGTAGGAACTACTAAAAACAAGTACAAGTACTTGAGAAGAGGAGATCTCACTCCAGAAGCAAAATGTTGGTATGAGCTAATGAAGAGATCAATCTTAGGCACAGTAAACAACTCGGAGGTCAATAAGAAGAGAGCTATCATGTTATATTGCATAATAACGGGAGGAGAAGTGAAGATCCATGAGATCATTGCAAATGACATTCAAAGGTTAGCAGAGAAAAATTCAGCCGAAGGGTGGCTACACTACCTGAGCACCATTATGCGTTTATGTATGAAGGCCAAGGTGCCAATGGAGGAGGCAAATCCAACATGGTTGAACCCGGGCATGCCTATAACCATTAAAAGAATGATGATTGTTACTGAAGCACAGCAGAGCCAAAGACTACCAAGAAGAAGGCAAAGAAATGAACCAATGGAGGAAGAAGAGCCACAAGAGGAAGAGGAACAGCAACACATTCCACCACATAACACTTTAGATATGACTCAAATGCAGGAAGCAATTGGAAGATTATCACAACAGTACATGAGAATTCAAGAAAGGCAAGAGGAATACCATTCATAGTACATGAAAAACCAACAAGAGCAAGAGGAATGGCAGCTGAGAATGATGAACAAACAAAGTGAGTTTGAGTCAAAATTCTTCGTGATGCAAGAGGAGCATGCTTTTCAATCTCACGAATCATTTGGAAAGTTAGCACAAATGCAAGCTGAAAATATGAGGGCTCTCAAAGAGTTCACAACTCTCCAAGATGCAAGATACGAAGTCCAAGCCGACTACAACATAAATAGTCAAATCAAAATGAACTATATTGGAGAGCATCTGCACAACATGGATCCAGTATTCCCAACTTTCGATGAGTTCTTCAAAGGGAAAAGTGAGATAGAAGTAAGCAAGGCTATGAGACTTGAAGATAGAGTAAAGGAGACGATGAATAGAGCTGGGTTCTGGCGGGGTCAACAGACAACAGACATGGACACAGGGAACACCAACACCCAAGCAAATGAAAGAAGCAAGAAAAAGCCTGATACATGAAAGGTGGACCTGCTCCTTACTACAAAGAAAGCATGCATCATTTCTGTATAAAGTAGTCTTTGCATCTTTATTAAGTCATTTTAGTTAATAGTCTTTGCATTATGTTTGTTTTCTTAAAATAAGTAAGCTAGTCTAAGTGTGTGCTTGTGTGTTTACTTTCACTTAACTAATGCATGCTTTGTCCCCTGCATCTTTTCAATTCAATAAAAGAAATGTTTGAAGCATGAAGTAAGATGGTTCATTGTTAGCTAGAAGTCAAATAATAGTAAGTGGTGGTATGTATGTGTGATTGTGTGGCAACTCACTATTAGTGAATAAAAGGAATAGATTGTTCTCTTTTTAAGAAGAAAGTAGTTCACTGTCTATGAATCTCAACAAAATAAAAGTCCTTGGTGAAAAGAAAAACAAAAAGAGAAGAGAAAAAGCCAAAAGTGGCAACAGAACAAAAGAAAAATAAAAAGAAACAAAATTAGACACCAATAGTTTGAACTTTATAATATATGCCTGTGGTGTCTTTGTACTAGGATCTACTTAGATTATTAAGTTCTTTGGAGTTTATTAACACTTGGTAACTTGGGTTAACTAACCCGGGATTATCAACTGAAGGTCCACTATCAAGAGCAACCTAACTACAAGACATTTAGTAACCCAAAGAGGTGCTGGGCATCAATGTTCTAAGAAGGGATGTGAGCCAAGTGTCTAAAGTGAATAATGTGTCAAGCATAAATAAAGAAAAGAGCTTGTTACACATGACACTGAACTAAAGCTTATAAAGAAAAGAATTCAGTAAACAAGGACAAAGGAATAATGAGAGGTCATAGTAGTGTTTTGCTTGATGCTTAGAGAGAACTTTCTAGGCCTACTTGTCAATAAGAAGTGAGTAGTTACATATCTGCATAAAACCCCATGAGCTACCAATAATACTCTGCTAACATGAGCATTCTCTTTTGTTTTCATTCTTTCTTCTTAATAATTCTGTTCTTGCTTGGGGACAAGCAAGTTTTAAGTTTGGTGTTGTGATGACAAGTCATCTTAGCCTAGTTTCACTAGTCTTTTTCCTTTGTTTTCATTTAGTTTATGCACTTTCTTGGGCCATAAGTAAGTCAATTGGGTGGAATATCATGTTTCCCTAGATTCAATCAACTATGGATGAATTGATGCATTTTCATGAGTTTTATGCCATAATTGCTTATATGACAAGAAAAAGAATAACTCTCATGATTAGAGCATAGCTTTGATGCAATTGTTGGTTGATGATAGGTGGAATAAAGCTTGGAAGAAGGTTGCAAGAATGGGCTTGAAAAGAGGGATTCACGTTTGAGCTAACGTTTGCCTCAAACGTTAACTCAAACGTGAGAAGCAGATGAAGAACACCCTGGAGTAGAGCCAACGTTTGCCTCAAACGTTGAGGCAAACGTTGGCTGAAGAAGGAGCAAGGGAAGGCAACGTTTGCGCCAACGTTTGCCTCAAACGTGAGGTCAAACGTTGGCGCCATAAAAGCAAGGAAGAGCACCTCTGTTTGATGCATTGAGTGAGCCACGTTTGCGCCAACGTTTGCCTCAAACGTTGGGCCAAACATTGGCCAAAGGAGTAGCATGGGGGAACCACGTTTGAGCTCACGTTTGACCTCAAACATTGGCTCAAACGTGGAAGACAGAAACTTGGCCGAGCTGCATAATGTCACACAAGGGACGTTTGAGTCAACGTTTGCCTCAAACGTTGACTCAAACGTGAATGGTTCATGGCCCGGTTCACTAATGGATTTCTTCTCAACACCAAGAGCAATCAACGGAGGCTACTATCAACCCAATTCCATCAAGGCTAAAGGCCCAATTCAAGGCTTAATGATCATTTGAAGAAAGTGTATAAATAGCTTAGGATTTGAAGTTTTGAGGAGCTTCCTTTTTTTTAGAATTTTTAATACTTGCAGTAGAGAGCTCACCTTAGTAATTGCTTTTAGAATTTGAGAGTTCTTGGGAAGGAGAATTGAATTCTCTTCCTCTGGGTTGTTTTTATTTTTTTTTCTACACACTTTGTCTGAGTCTTGAGTGTGGAGAATTGAAGGAATTCTGTTTCACTCTCACCTTGAGATCTCTCTGTTTTGATTTACTGCATCATTGAGAATTTGCGATTTCACTTCTTTTCTTCTACTGCTTGATCTTTACTTTTCTTGCAATCGAATTCTCAATTTGGATCTAGGAAGGCATTGAGATCTAGACTTGGTTATCTAGTCTCTTGGGTCCTGAGATCTACGTTTTTCAATTTCAATTTCCTTGTTTAGTTGCTACACCAAGTTTATTTTCATTTTCATTTGAGATCCGGTTTAATTGAATCCATCTTTTACATTTCTGTTTGTTGAATTTTACTTTTCTTTGTTTAATTTCTGCAAATCCACTTCCCAATTCCCTTTATAATTCAAGCAATTTAAATTTCTTGCACTTTAGGATTCTGCAATTTACATTTCTTGCATTCTAAGTTTCTGTCATTTAATTTCTTGTTCTTTAAGATTCAGCTCTTTTTCTTTTTGTTCCCTTTAATTTCATGCAAATCACCCACTCCCCTTTACATTCTATGCAATTTAATTCCTGTCAACACAATTTCACACAATCAACACTTGTTTGCTTGACTAATTCAACCACTAAACTAAAGTTGCTCAATCCTTCAATCCCGGTGGGATCGACCTCACTCCCGTGAGTTATTATTACTTGATGCGACCCGGTGCACTTGCCGGTGAGTTTTGTGTCGGATCGTTTTCCGTACATCAGTATGTAACCGACAAATGAGCTCATTACCTACACTAAGGATAGACATGCATCATACTTGGTTGCACATTTTCTCTGTTATGATTGTTGTTGGAATGTATGCTTTCTTTGTTTGTATTCTATTCACCGTGTCTGTGTTTGGTTTTCTTGTATTCTTTTGTTTGTGTTTTGCTTTCTATTTTCTCTATTTTCTCTATTTATCTATTTTTCTGTTTACTGCTTCTCGGTATTCTGCTATTTATCTATTAAATAACACGGAATTAATGAACTTAACTAATAACCCCAGCCCTACTAAGAACTCCCCAGTTCTTACCCCTTCTCCCTCCCTTCCCCCTTTAGATGGAAGCAAGAGTATCCTTCCGTAGTTCGTTGATGATCATTCCGCAAAGAGGATTTCTACTCTAGGTAGTCTTCTGAGTCTAGAGTGAACTCTGTTTCCTGTTTATATGTATATACTATGAGACCAACCAACGTCTACACCCCGTTTGTATGTAAACTTTAACTTAAATCATGTGTACGAGACTCCTGTTATGTGGCTGCTTGATGAGGTACCAGAGAGACGTCATATGGCAATGACTGATCATGCAGAGGAGTAGTAGATGATGTACTACCTTTTGATGATGTTCCACCTGACTTGAGTTTTAAAGACTTAGAATGTATTTTCCCTCGCTTTAGTGGTTTAGAGGGACTAGGTGAGTATAGAGTCTAGGCTAGCCTGGGTGCCAGCTTAGGGACTTCTTGAACAAGTCAGGGCCTGGGATGATGTATGTATATATATGTATATAGTTATTATCTTGCTATATCTAGGGGTAATCTAACTAAAGATCTTTACTTTTATAAAGGCTGGATAACCGAATGATATTAACTATTGAGACGTATGTAAGTGTGGTTGTTTATAACTATGGTATTTCTTATTATTTGCGAATTGATTGTGAGTGATTCTGTTTATTAATCCAAACATTTTTTTTTAAAAAAGTATCTCACAAAATACCTACGATTTTAACAACGAATCAGGCTCATATAATAATTAATAGAAAATAATTAGGAAGATAAGTTGGTAGCGCTCAATTTCTAGTATGATCATGACATACCAGAAATTGGGTCGTTACAATTTGGTATTAGAGTAGTTCATTCCCAGTAGAGCCTGGGGAATGGACTGACTATGCTTTACTGCATACTCTGCTTGTGTGTCTCATGCTGTTAGGTTATCTTCAAGATACATTTGGCATGAATGTCTATGAGTGCTCATTTTGGGAATGTTCGTGCTTAACTTGAGATATTAAGGCTGATCACCTTAATATTGATTGTTTGGTGCGGATAAGACCTCAATGACTGTGAATAGGCATGGTTTAATCGAGCTCCGAATGATGAATCGAGGTGAGCCACAACTATCTTCATAGCTGTTATGATCTCCATGGCTATGACTATGTGAGATTTGGATGCTGTAAGAAACGGACCGATCTCTTCGTCAAGATGTCTTGAAGGACATGGATCGCTTGAAGATGGATTCTTCATGTGGCTGAAATTTTGAGGGCAAAATTTTCTTTTACGAGGGTAGAATGTAACAACCCTGATTTTCGAGTACGCGAGATCTTTTCTGAAGGCACGAATTTCACCGAAAGATAAGTAAAGGGAACACCTCTTCTATATCAACAAGTATCTCGATCCTCATTGTCATTATGTCATCCTTAAGATAGAACCTTTTCTGAGGCAAGCTCGATAACGCAATCACGAAGAACCTAGTTTTTGGATCGTATCGGTTAGGAGTTTTGGTTCTATTTTTTTTAAATAGTCTCTGTTTGACGAACCAGACTTGATTCATGAGAGAAGAGAGATAATAGTATAATATTATCATTATATTAGTATTAAAAGATGCTTGAATGATATTACAAGGTTACCTGTTCTGTTTTAGTTAAAAACAGGAAATCGGTTTAACCGGGTTTACAGTTTACTGGTGCAGCTTTGCACTAGCACTCTCTGATGACTTTAGCAATGCTAAGGCCTCATTATACATGTTTTATTCTCATAATAAATATGTTACTAGTGTCATTTATGCTAGTAGCTCAGAAAATAATTTTTAGAGATGTTTTTACAAGTGTTCCGATACATCTAGTTTTAGTAGTTATACACCTGAGATATTTTAATATTATTTTAATCCACCTCCAAGCCAACCAATCACAACTCACCCTACACCCCCAAAACCCCCAAGGCTGCCTCATTTGCTCATTGTGGCCGAAAATCATCAAGATAAAAAGGAGAGAAAGTTCTTGGTTCATAAATCTTCAAAGCTTGATTTCTTCTGAACTAAAACTCAAATCAAAACTCCGATTTCACCAAAATGATCCCCTCTTCTTCCTCTACATAACCATATATAACATATCAAGGCTGGAAATAAGGTGAGATAGGCTGTCTCCCTCCCTCTTCAACTCTGTTTTCAAGGAAACATGCTTAAACATGTGTTTTCTTGATATTTTTCCTTAGGAATCATGCTTAACTTGACTTGAGGGCCAAGAAACGTTAATTTCAAGAAAGTCTAAGGTGAGATATCTCTTTCTAACGTGCTAAGGGAGATTTGGTCAGTTGAGAGTTTGTGGATTTAAAGTTATTCTTAATGTGATTTATGAGGAAAAAGTGCTTAAGGACCACCTGAAAGTATATCCGAATTAGGAGCAGCAAAACCAGGTAGGGTGTGACAAATTTAATCTTGATTGATGTGTTTGAGATGTGTGATTATTATATGGTTTGGTTATGCTTGAAATTGATTGCTTATATGAGTTATTCTTGGTGAAAGTTTGTTGAAATTTTGATGAAATTTGATGATATTTAAGCTATGAATGTTGTTCTTGAGGGCTTCTGGAAAAATGAACCCTAGAGCTTAAATTGGGGTTCAATTTGTGTTAAAATCATGTAGAAAAGATGGGGTTTTAGTGGCTGCTAATTTATTTTGAATTATAGTAAAAATCGGTTGCTGAAAAGATTGAAAAACGGGTAAAAACAGAAAAGAAATCAGAAGAATTTATGAAGAACACGAAGAACACTTTGAGTGTGATGAAGAACATTGAAGAACACCTTTTATATCTTAAAAAGGGCAAGGTTTTAATTATTTTGGTGTTTGAGGGGTTATTTGGTAATTTCTGAAGGTTAAGGTGGTAAAAGTAGAAATATTAAAAGTTACGGGTGGTTAAAAGTGAATTTATATAACTTTTAGGGTAAAGAAGGGTAAATCTCGAAAATATATTAATAAAATAATAAATAATAATAAAATATTAAATAATAATATTTAATTAAAAATAATATTTTAATAAAAATAATAAAATAATACGAAAATGGCAGTTTTCTGTAAAAGCTTTAGAAAGACAACTTTAAGCGCAAAATCTCATAATTACCTTCATAAAACACTTAGGGAGTGGTAACAACATGTTAGTGAGGCAAAGATAAATGAAAGATAGAAAGTTAAAGAAAAGATAAAAACCAAAGAAAAAGTCTGTAAAGTTTTAATGACAGAAAAACAGACAGAGATTAGTGAACGAACTAGGGCAACATAGTTAGTCCTTGAGTTGCGACTAGGTTTAGGTATTATATGAAAAGTTAAACTGTTTCACAATAGACTTAATGAACCTTTTCTTGGGACAGGTTAACTATTCATACCGAAATTTACATAAGCTTTAAATACATATGTTAAGCAGAGAAATCAGAGTAGAGTAGAGAAACACCAAGAACAGAGTAACCAGAGCAGAATAAAGGGATACAGAGAAAAGAGTAATCATAGCAAAGTAAAAAGACAAAGAGAAAAGAGTAATGTGATAAAGAGAAATGGTTTGAGTTAAGATGTTGTAAAAGTAAAAGCTGTAGAGTTTGTATAGCATGATTGAACAGAGAAAGAAAGAGGTACTGCATAAGAATGTGAAAGTAATGATGAATAATGAGAATGTTAATGAATGATGATAATGAGAATGATTATGTAAGAATCTGCGCAGAGAGGCAGTCAGATAGATGGTGGTACGACCACTGAGAACGCTTTCCTGGGATACCTTGCTATAATGCTTTGCTGTAAGACAGAGGTTGCTTACATAGGTATCAAGATTAGTGTGCTCTTGTAAGACAGAAGTTGCTTATAGTGAGTGTGTTGTTGCTGCTGTAAGACAGAGGTTGCTTACAGTGAGTGTGTTGGGCGTATATCGGCTAATAAGTGCCGCCCTGCAAGACAAAGGTTGCTTGCAGTGGGTATTGCCAACATGAAAGCCTTATCCAGACATAGGTTACTGGGTAACGTCGGGAGTGGGTATGTAACCAACAAATGAGCTCATTACCTGCACTAAGGCTAGACATGCATCATACTTGGTTGCGCATTTCCTCTGTTATGATTGTTGTTTGAATGTATTCTTTCTTTGTTTGTATTCTATTCACCGTGTCTGTGTTTGATTTTCTTTTATTCTTTTGTTTGTGTTTTGCTTTCTGTTTTCTCTATTTTCTCTATTTATCTATTTTTTCTGTTTACTGCTTCTCGGTATTCTGCTATTTATCTATTAAACAACACGGAATTAATTAACTTAACTAATAACCCCAGCCCTACTAAGAACTCCCCAGTTCTTACCCCTTCTCCCTCCCTTCCCCCTTTAGATGGAAGCAAGAGTATCCTTCCGTAGTTCGTTGATGATCGTTCCGCAAAGAGGATTTCCGCTCAAGGTAGTCTTCTAAGTCTAGAGTGAACTCTGTTTCCTGTTTATATGTATATACTGCGAGACCAGCCAACGTCTACACCCTGTTTGTATGCAAACTTTAACTTAAATCCAGTGTACCAGACTCCTGTTATGTGGCTGCTTGATGAGGTACCAGAGATACGTCATATGGCAATGACTGATCATGCAGAGGAGTAGTAGATGATGTACTACCTTTTGATGACGTTCTACCTGACTTGAGTTTTGAAGACTTAGAATGTATTTTCCCTCGCTTTAGTAGTTTAGAGGGACTAGGTGAGTATAGAGTCTAGGCTAGCCTGGGTGCCAGCTTAGGGACTTCTTGAACAGGTCAGGGCCTGGGATGTTGTATGTATATATATGTATATAGTTATTATCTAGCTATATCTAGGGGTAATCTAAGTAAAGATCTTTACTCTGATTAAGGCTGGATAACCGAATGATATTAACTATTGAGACGTATGTAAGTGTGGTTGTTTATAACTCTGGTATTTCTTATTATTTGTGAATTGATTGTGAGTGATTTTGTTTATTAATCCAAACGTTTAAAAAAAAGTACCTCACAAAATAACTACATTTTTAACAACGAATCAGGCTCATATAATAATTAGTAGATAATAATTACGAAGACAAGTTGGTAGCGCTCAGTGTCTAGTATGATCATGACGTACCAGAAATTGGGTCGTTACAAATGCAACTAAATGCAAAAAAATACTTCTACCTACTTGGTTAAAAGTAAACAAGTTCTCCAAGACAGACATAAACCAGATTTCACTAATTCAAATCATACAATAAAAGACAAGTAAACTTGTAGGAAGACAGCTCATGAAAGCAAGGAACATAGTGTCAAGCATTGAACCCTCACTGGTAGTGTATATGCACTCTAATCTCTTAAGTGTATAGGGTTGATCACTCTACTCTTCTCTAGTCATGCTTTCTAAAACTTTGTTCTTCATCTACCCAATCAACAAATATTTAATGTACCAATGCAAACATCATGAAGTCTTTTCATGGTTGTAATGGGGCTAAGGTAAGGGTGAGGATATATGTATGGCCAAGTGAGCTATAATATGAATCTTTGACTAACCTAAGCTCTCACCTAACATACACATACACTCTATGTAATTCTAAAATCATGCCTAGCTAACCAAAATTCCCACTTTTGCATCACATACTCATGTACCAAATTTTCTTTAATTTTATCACATATGCATTGATCTTTTATTAAACTTAACATTGGGGTAATTTTATCTCCTTATTAACTTATTTACTTAATTATTTGAATATTTTTGGTTTTTTCTCTCTTTTTTTTTTGAATCATAAAAGCAAACATAATATATCAATGCACATGGATTTTTTTGAGAATTTTTTTTTATTTTTCTGGTCTTACATGAGTAGGTACCCAAATTCCTAATATTTTGTCAATAAAATTCAACACTTTCATCAACCAAAGTCCCACAATTCCCCATACTTAATTGACATACAATCTCTATCTTAAGATAACCAAAGATTCAATTGGGGTAATTAATTGTTTTTCCGCTTAAGGCTAGTGATGTGGTAAAATATAGAACAAACGGGGATTAAAAGGCTCAAGGTGGCAGACAAAGGTGATTGAAAGGGTAGGCTATTTGGGATAAGTGTGCTAATAACAAATGATGGCCTCAATCATATGCAAGCATGTAAATACACTAAACAATGGACATATAGAATGAAACAAAGCAAAGATTGCAATCATAGAGAAAAAAATACACAAGAATAAGATATTATGGTTAAATAGTGTAACCATGCAATTAAGCTCAAGTCTTTTCAGGTTGTGTGTTCTTAGCTATAAACTATGTTCCAAATTACAATCTTCAAGCAAGTTTAACACAAAAATTTTCAATTCAAATTAGTGAAATATTATAAAATAAGGTCTTGACAACGGTGATCCACCAACACACAGCTTGCCATAGGAGGACGTGCGTGCGTGAATCAGGAAACAGAGGAAAGCAGAATTTCAGAAGACAAAGCATCTCCAAAACTCCAACATATTCTCCATTACTGCATACAAGTATAATTTGTGTTCTGCCCTTCTTACTTTTTACAATTCAAATTAAGAATTATTATTGATATTATATCCTGACTAAGAGTTACGAGATAACCAAAGCTTGCTTCAAGCCAACAATCTCCGTGGGATCGACCCTTACTCACGTAAGGTATTACTTGGACGACCTAGTGCACTTGCTGGTTAGTTGTGCGAAGTTGTAAGAGAGTAATGTGAACATTAACATTAAAATTTCGTGCGGCAAGTTTTTTGGCGCCGTTGCCGGGGATTGTTTGAGTTTGAACAACTGACGGTGAATCCTGTTGCTTAGATTAGGAAAATTTTGTCTTTTGGGTCAGAGTCTTTTATATTCTTTTTAAAAAAATAATAAATTAAAATAAAAATAAAAATAATATTTTTTCTTAGTTATTAAAAATTTTTTTCAAAACAAGTGTTACATTTACTGCCCATTTGGCTAGAGCGTTGGTCTGTGTTCTTGGTAAATTGGGTACCTTCTTTTTAAAATTCTTTTTCAAAAATAATTTTTACATTAAATCTTGTGCCAAACTTTAAGTTTGGTGTTTTCTTGTTGATTTTTCTTTGGTTTTCGAAAAATATTATTTTGGTTTTCTAAAAATTTTAAGTTTGGTGTTCTTTCTTCATGTTCTTGTGTTCTTGTGAATCTTCAAAGTGTTCTTGAGTTTTCCTTGTGTCTTGATCTTAAAATTCTTAAGTTTGGTGTTCCTTGGTGTTTTCCCTCCAAAATTTTCGAAAACAAGGAGCATTAGATCTAAAAATTTTAAATCTTGTGCTATCTTATTGTTTTTCTCTCTCCTCTTTAAATTCAAAAATATCTTTTCTCTCTATTTTAAAGCAAATTTTCAAAATTTACCTTTAAAATTCATATTTTTATTTCAAAATTTAAAACCTTTTTCAAAAATCATCATATCCTTTTCAAAACTTCCTAACAACTTTCTCTCTCCTCATTTTTTCGAAAATCTTCACCCATTTTTATTTATTTTATTTTAATTTATTTTATTTTCGAAATAAATAAATAAATAAATAAATAAAAATAAATTTTTTTATTACATTATCTCCCTTTCTCCATCATGGATCTAAGTGGAAATGAACAGTCCAGAAGGACTCTGGGGTCATATGCTAACCCCTCTTCTGCTTCATATGGGAGTAGTATCTGCATACCCTCCATTGGAGTCAGTAGCTTTGAGTTAAATCCTCAGCTCATTATCATGGTGCAGCAAAGCTGCCAGCATTCCGGTCTTCCACAGGAAGAACCTACAGAGTTTCTGGCACAGTTTTTACAAATTGCTGACACAGTACATGATAAGGAAGTAGATCAGGATGTCTACAGATTATTACTATTTCCATTTGCTGTAAAAGACCAAGCCAAGAGGTGGTTAAATAACCAACCTAAGGCTAGCATAAGGACATGGAAACAGCTGACAGAAAAATTCCTGAATCAATACTTTCCTCCAAAACGGATGACACATCTAAGGTTGGACATCCAAGGCTTTAAACAAGGAGATAATGAATCTCTTTATGATGCTTGGGAGAGATACAGAGAGATGCTACGAAAATGTCCCTCTGAAATGTTTTCAGAGTGGGTTCAGTTAGACATCTTCTATTATGGGCTTACAGAAAGAGCTCAGATCTCTATAGATTACTCAGCTGGTGGATCTATCCACATGAGAAAGACAATTGAAGAAGCTCGAGAGCTCATTGATACAATTGCCAGAAATCAGCATCTGTACAGTGACCCTTCCATGAAAGAAGAGGTTAAAACAGTAACTGCTAAACTCAGTCCTGTAGAACAAGCTGCTGAATTCAATCAGCAATTGGACTTTCTAACACAACAGTTAGCCGAATTCAAAGATAGACTACAAGAGACAAGGATGGCTAATATAAATATGGAAGAACAATTGAAGCAAACAAAACAGCAGCTGTCAAAACAAATAACAGAAGAATGCCAAGCAATTCAATTAAGAAGTGGGAAAACATTAAATACCCCACCTCAAGGCAGCAGGAAGCCAAGAAATGAGCAAACTACCCAAAATCCATCTGAGGACAGTAAGAGCCCAGGAAAAAATAATTCTGGCATTAAAATGCCAGAAATTGGGTGGAAGGCTAGCGCTGAACGCCCAGACCATGCTCAGGACTAGAGTTCAACGCCAGAAACAAGCAAGGAACTGGCGTTGAACGCCCAAAGGAAGCACAGTTCTGGCGTTCAGACGCCAGGAACAGATGAGGAATTGGCGTCTAACGTCACTCCAGCTTCTAACTCTGGCACTCAAATGCCAGAGAGGGATCAGACACACACAAGTGCTGATGACAACCCCTCTAAAAAGGCTTCTTCAACTATTTCTGTAGGAAATAAACCTACAGCAACCAAGGTTGAGGAATATAAGGCCAAGATACCTTATCCTCAAAAACTCCGCCAAGAGGAGCAGGATAAGCAATTTGCTCGCTTTGCAGATTATCTCAGGACTCTTGAAATTAAGATTCCGTTTGCAGAGGCACTTGAGCAAATACCTTCTTATGCCAAGTTCATGAAAGAGATCTTGAGTCATAAGAAGGATTGGAGAGAAACTGAAAGAGTTCTCCTCACTGAAGAATGCAGTGCAGTCATTCTGAAAAGCTTTCCTGAAAAGCTTAAAGATCCCGGAAGCTTTCTAATACCATGCACATTAGAGGGAAATTGCACCAGGACAGCTTTATGCGATCTTGGGGCAAGCATTAACCTAATACCTGCATCCACTATCAGAAAGCTTGGTTTAACTGAAGAAGTTAAACCAACCCGGATATGTCTCCAACTTGCTGATGGCTCCATTAAATACCCATCAGGCGTGATTGAGGACATGATTGTCAGGGTTGGGCCATTCGCCTTTCCCACTAACTTCGTAGTGCTGGAGATGGAGGAGCACAAAAGTGCTACTCTCATTTTAGGAAGACCTTTCCTAGCAACTGGACGAACTCTCATTGATGTCCAAAAGGGGGAAGTCACCATGAGAGTCAATGAAGATGAGTTTAAGTTGAATGCTGTCAATGCCATACAGCATCCAGACACACCAAAAGACTGCATGAAAGTTGATCTTATTGACTCTTTGGTAGAAGAGATCAACATGGCTGAGAGTCTCGAATCAGAGCTGGAAAACATCTTTAAAGATGTTCCACCTGATCTAGAGGATTCAGAGGAATTGAAAGAGTCTCTGAAATTTCCTCAGGAAGAGGAAAAACCTCATAAACCCGAGCTCAAACCATTACCACCATCCCTAAAATATGCATTTCTGGGAGAAGGTGATACTTTTTCAGTGATCATAAGCTCTGCTTTAAATCCACAGGAAGAGGAAGCACTAATTCAAGTGCTAAGGACACACAAGACAGCTCTTGGGTGGTCCATAAGTGACCTTAAGGGCATAAGCCCAGCTAGATGCATGCACAAGATCTTATTGGAGGACAATGCTAAGCTAGTGGTTCAACCACAGAGGCGGCTAAATCCAACCATGAAGGAAGTGGTGCAGAAAGAGGTCACTAAATTACTGGAGGCTGGGATTATTTATCCTATTTCAGATAGCCCCTGGGTGAGTCCTGTTCAAGTTGTCCCTAAAAAGGGAGGCATGACAGTGGTTCATAATGAAAAAAATGAACTGGTTCCTACAAGAACAGTTACAGGGTGGCGCATGTGTATTGATTACAGAAGGCTTAATACATCCACCAGAAAGGATCATTTTCCATTACCATTCATAGACCAGATGCTAGAAAGACTAGCAGGTCATAATTATTACTGCTTTTTGGATGGCTATTCAGGCTATAACCAAATTGCAGTAGATCTCCAGGATCAAGAGAAAACACCATTCACATGTCCATCTGGAGTATTTGCTTACAGAAGGATGTCTTTTGGGCTGTGTAATGCGCCTGCAACCTTTCAGAGATGCATGCTCTCTATTTTCTCTGATATGGTGGAAAAATTTCTGGAAGTCTTCATGGATGACTTCTTAGTATATGGAGACTCATTCAGCTCCTGTCTTGATCACCTGACACTGGTTTTGAAAAGATGCCAAGAGACCAACCTGGTTTTAAACTGGGAAAAATGTCACTTTATGGTGACTGAAGGGATTGTCCTTGGGCATAAAATTTCAAACAAGGGAATAGAGGTGGATCAAGCTAAAATAGAGATAATTGAAAAATTACCACCACCTGCCAATATTAAGGCAATCAGAAGCTTTCTGGGGCATGCAGGATTTTATAGGAGGTTTATAAAGGATTTTTCAAAAATTGCAAAACCTCTAAGCAACCTGCTAGCTGCTGACACGCCATTTGTGTTTGACACAGAGTGTCTGCATGCATTTGAAACTCTGAAAGCTAAGCTGGACACAGCACCAGTTATCTCTGCACCAGACTGGACCTTACCGTTCGAATTAATGTGTGATGCCAGTGATCACGCCATTGGTGCAGTACTGGGGCAGAGGCATGATAAGCTTCTGCATGTCATTTATTATGCTAGCCATGTTTTGAATGATGCCCAGAAAAATTACACAACCACAGAAAAAGAATTGCTTACAGTGGTTTATGCCATTGACAAGTTTAGATCATACTTAGTAGGATCAAAAGTGATTGTGTACACAGTTCATGCTGCTCTTAAATATCTACTCACAAAGCAGGATTCAAAACCCAGACTCATAAGATGGGTGTTACTTCTGCAAGAGTTTGATATAGAAATAAGAGACAGAAAAGGGACAGAAAACCAAGTGGCTGACCATCTGTCCCGGATAGAACCAGTGGAAGGGGTGTCCTCCCCCTCTATTGAGATCTCTGAAACCTTTCCGGATGAGCATTTGTTTGCCATTCAGGAATTACCATGGTTTGCAGACATTGCAAACTACAAAGCTGCAAGGTTCATTCCCAAGGAGTACAGCAGGCAACAAAAGAAAAAATTAATTACTGATGCAAAGTACTACTTGTGGGATGAACTCTATCTCTTTAGGAGATGTGCAGACAGAATAATCCGTAGGTGTGTGCCTAGAGAAGAAGCACAGAGGATCCTATGGCATTGTCATGGATCACAATATGGAGGCCATTTCGAAGGTGAGCGAACAGCCACCAAGGTTCTCCAATGTGGTTTCTACTGGCCTACACTATATAGAGATTCCTGAGAGTTTGTACATAAATGTGACAGTTGCCAAAGAGCTGGTAATTTGCCTCATAGTTATGCCATGCCTCAACAAGGAATCTTGGAGATTGAGTTGTTCGATGTATGGGGAATTGATTTTATGGGGCCTTTCCCACCATCATACTCAAACACTTATATTCTGGTGGCAGTTGACTATGTATCAAAATGGGTAGAGGCCATTGCCACACCCACCAATGATACTAAAACAGTACTAAAGTTCCTCCATAAATACATATTTAGCAGATTTGGTGTCCCTAGGGTACTAATCAGTGATGGGGGCACTCACTTCTGCAACAAACAGCTTTACTCTGCCATGGTCCGGTATGGGATTCGCCATAAGGTGGCAACTCCATATCATCCACAGACAAATGGGCAAGCTGAAGTCTCTAACAGAGAACTAAAAAGAATCCTGAAACGGACTATAAGTACCCGTAGAAAGGATTGGGTACGAAGCTTGGATGATACTCTGTGGGCTTACAGAACAGCATTCAAGACTCCCATAGGGACCTCTCCTTACCAACTTGTGTATGGTAAGGCTTGTCACCTACCCGTGGAACTGGAACATAAGGCCTACTGGGCAACCAGATTCCTTAACTTTGATGCCAAATTAGCTGGAGAGAAAAGATTGCTCCAGCTGAATGAGCTAGAGGAATTCAGATTCACTGCTTTCGAAAATGCCAAGCTTTACAAAGAGAAATAAAAAAAATGGCATGACAGAAAGCTGTCATCTAGAATCTTTAAACCAGAACAAAAGGTTCTGTTGTTTAACTCTAGGCTCAGGCTATTTCCCGGGAAACTGAAGTCCCGGTGGAGAGGACCATATGTGATTACAAGTGTATCACCATTTGGTTATGTGGAGCTTCAAGATATTGATTCTGATAAGAAGTTCATTGTTAATGGACAGAGAATCAAGCACTATCTTGAAGGCAATGTTGAGCAAGAGTGCTCAAGGCTGAGGCTAGATTAAAAACTCAGCAAAGTCCAGCTAAAGACAATAAAGAAGCGCTTGCTAGGAGGCAACCCAGCCATGGGGCATCACTTCCTCTAAGCATTTTGCCCTATTCTTGATTTTATTTGTTTATATAAAGTTCATTGATACAAAGGTAAAGAGTCAATTGTATAAGTTTACAGGGTTACAGAAGGATTCTGCACACAAAACAGAGAAAAAGAGCTCACTGGCAAGAAAACGCCAATAAAAGTCTGTTCCCAAAAGAAGCATCCACTGGGCGTTGAACGCCAGTAAGGATAGCCATCTGGGCGTTAAACGCCAGAAAAAAGCATCTTCTGGGCGTTGAACGCCAGAAAGAAGCTCCTTTTGGGAGTTTAACGCCAGATTTACAGCATCCTGGGCGTTCAGAAAAACGCCCAGTGACAAAGGAGTTCCTGGCGTTCAACGCCAGAAAGAAGCAACAGCTGGGTGTTAAACGCCCAGGAGAAGCAGCAGTTGGGCGTTGAACGCCCAAAACATGCAGCGTTTAGGCGTTCAAACGCCAGGATGGTGGGGAGGAGGTAAATTCGTTTTTTTTTTCATATTTTTCATTTTAATCTTAATTTTCATGTTTCAATTCATGATTTCTTGCATAAACATGTTACAAACCCTGATTTCTAAAATTCCTAATTTCTAAAAACCCCACTTTAAAAATATCAAATGTATCTTAATCCATAAGCACAAATCCTTTTTTTTCCAATTCAACTCTTTTTCAAAATTTTCAAAATAAATCTATCTCTTTTCATTCAAAAATCTTTTCAACTAATCAATATCTTTTTCAAATCTCCATATTATCTTTTTCAAAAAAATCCAAATTTATCTTTTTCAAATATCTTTCATATCTTTTCAATTTTAAATTATATCTTTTCTTATCATACTTATCTCTTTTTAAATCATATCTTCTATCTTATCTTTCTCCCTATTTTCGAAAACCCACCCCCCTCCCTTTTAAAAACACATTCGGCCTCCTTCCTCTCATCCACCATTCAACACTAGCTCTCCTTCTATCCCTCTCCTTTCTTTTCTTTTGCTTGAGGACAAGAAATCCTCTAAGTTTGATGTGTTTATCCGTGATCACTAAACCATACCCACTAAGATAATGGCTCCTAAAGGAAAACAACCCACTCCAAGAGGCAAGAAAGAGAGTGTTCCAAAACCACTTTGAAATCAAGGGAGGTTCTTAACCAAAGAACATTCAGACCATTACTACAAAATAATAGGTCTAAGATCTGTGATCCCGGAAGTCAAGTTCGATCTGAAAGAAGATGAATATCCGGAGATCCAAGAGCAGATTCGAAACAGGAACTGAGAAGTCCTAGCTAATCCTAAAATGAAAGTGGGAAGGAATATGGTTCAAGAATTCTACGCTAATCTGTGGCAAACAGACAGGCAGAGAATATCTGGAGCTGCCCTCTATGACTACAGGACTGTGGTCAGAGGAAAGATTGTTCACATCCACCCTGACAAAATCAGGGAGATCTTTAAGCTACCTCAGCTGAAAGATGACCCAGACTCCTTTAATAGGAGAATGATGAGAACAAACAAGGGCCTGGATAAGATTCTAGAGGATATATGCATCCCTGGAGCTAGGTGGACCACCAGCACGAAGGGTGCCCCAAGTCAACTCAAGAGAGAAGATCTCAAACCAGTCGCCAGAGGATGGCTGGACTTCATTGGGCGTTCTATATTGCCCACCAGCAACCGTTCTGAAGTCAATATTAGAAGAGCAGTGATGATCCATTGCATTATGTTGGGAAAAGAAGTAGAAGTTCATCAACTGATCCCATCTAAATTCTACATACTTTCCAACAAGAACTCCAAGGATGCCAGGTTGGCTTATCCAAGCCTAATCTCTATGCTCTGTAAAGATGTTGGAGTAAAGATGGGAATAACAGAGTATATCTCAGTGGAGCAACCAATCACTAAAATCACAATGGAAAAACAACAAATGTAGGATGACCCCATCAAGAGGAGGGCGCAAGAATTCCTACCAGAACTCCCTCAACTGGGAGCATCTTGAGGCATCTGTCACTAAGTTGCAAGAAACCATGGACCAATTGAAGGAAGAACAGCAAAATCAAAACAGCATGCTTTGCAAACTGCTCAGAGAACAAGAGGTGCAAGGGCGTGAATTAAGAGAACTAAAGTGTCAGAAACTATCTCTTGAAGGGCCAAGCACCCCACAGACTAAAGAGGCATCCGCTTCCCAAAGTCAAGGTTGTTGAGTTCTGATCTTAACCTTAACCCTGTGATAACTTTTTTTTTCTATTATTTGAGTTTCACCTTAGGAGTCATATAATGGCAATTAGTATTTATATTTTGATTTTATCCCCAATTAAGCTATAATTTATTTTTCTCATCATCATTAAACATGAATAAAATAGAAGATTTTCTTTAGAACAAGGAGGCAATAATTTTCGAGTTTTTAATAAAACAAATTCTAATTGTTTACATGTGGTGGCAATGCTTTCTGCCTTCTGAATGAATGCTTGAACAGTGCATATGTCTTTGGAATTTGATGTTCTTGAATGTTAAATATGTTGGTTCTTGAAAGAATGATAAACATGAGACATGTTATTGGTAATCTGAAAAATCATAAAAATGATTCTTGAAGCAAGAAAAAGTAGTGAATACAAAGCTTGCAAAAAAAAAAGCAAGCAGAAAAAGCCAATAACCCTTAAAACCAAAAGGCAAGGGTAATAAAAAGGATCCAAGGCTTTGAGCATCAGTGGATAGGAGGGCCTGAGGGAATCAAATCCTGGTCTAAGCGGCTAAACCAAGCTGTCCCTAACCATGTGCTTGTGGCGTGAAGGTGTCAAGTGAAAACTTGAGACAGAGCGGTTAAAGTCAAGGTCCAAAGCAAAGAGAAGAGTGTGCTTAAGAACCCTGGACACCTCTAATTGGGGGCTTTAGCAAATCTGAGTCACAATCTGAAAAGGTTCACCCAATTATGTGTCTGTGGCAATTATGTATCCGATGGTAATACTGGAAAACAAAGTGCTTAGGGCCATGGCCAAGACTCATAAAAGTAGCTGTGTTCAAGAATCAACATACTGAACTAAGAGAATCAATAACACTATCTGAATTTTAAGTTCCTATAGATGCCAATCATTCTGAGCTTCAATGGATAAAGTGAGATGCCAAAACTGTTCGGAAGCAAAAAGCTACTAGCCCGGCTCATTTAATTAGAATCTGAGCTTCACTCAAAAACTCTGAGATATTATTGTTTCTTGACTCATTTGTATTCTATTTTATTTATCTAGTTGCTTAAGGACAAGCAACAGTTTAAGTTTGGTGTTGTGATGAGCGGACATTTTATACGCTTTTTGGGGTTAATTTCATATAGTTTTTAGTATGTTTTAGTTAGTTTTTAGTTTATTTTCATTAGTTTCTAGGCAAAATTCATATTTCTGGACTTTACTATGAGTTTGTGTGTTTTTCTGTAATTTCAGGTATTTTCTGGCTGAAATTGAGGGAGCTGAGCAAAAATCTGATTCAGGCTGAAAAAGGACTGCTGATGCTGTTGGATCCTGACCTCTCTGCACTCGGAATGGCATTTCTGGAGCTACAGAAGTCCAACTGATGCGCTTCTAATTGCGTTGGAACGTAGACATCCAGGGCTTTCCAGAAATATATAATAGTCCATACTTTGCTCAAGGATAGACGACATAAACTAGCGTTCAACACCATTTCCATGTTGCAGTCTGGTGTCCAGCGCCAGAAACACGTTACAAGTTGGAGTTCAACGCCAGAAACAGGTTACAGCCTGGCGTTGAACGCCCAAAACAGCCCAGGCACGTGAGAAGCTTTAGTCTCAGCCCTAGCACACATCAAGTGGGCCCCAGAAGTGGATTTCTGCACTATCTATCATAGTTTACTCATTTTCTGTAAACCTAGGTTACTAGTTTAGTATTTAAACAACTTTTAGAGACTTATTTTGTATCTCATGACATTTTAGATCTGAATTTTGTACTCTTTGATAGCATGAGTCTCTAAACTCCATTGTTGGGGGTGAGGAGCTCTGCTGTGTCTCGATGAATTAATGCAAGTATTTCTGTTTTCTATTCAAACATGCGTGTTCCTATCTAAGATATCCATTCGCACTTCAACATGAATGTGATGAACGTGACAATCATCATCATTCCCCCACGAACGCGTGCCTGACAACCACTTCCATTCACCGTAGAATGAATGAATATCTCTTGGATCTCTTAATCAGAATCTTCGTGGTATAAGCTAGATTGATGGCAGCATTCAAGAGAATCTGGAAAGTCTAAACCTTGTCTGTGGTATTCCGAGTAGGATTCAAGGATTGAATGACTGTGACGAGCTTCAAACTTGCGAGTGCTGGGCGTAGTGACAGACACAAAAGGATAGTAAATCCCATTCCGGTACGATTGAGAACCTGCAGATGATTAGCCGTGCAGTGACAGCGCACCTGGACCCTTTTCACTGGAAGGATGGATGGTAGCCATTGACAACGGTGATCCACCAACACACAGCTTGCCATAGGAGGACGTGCGTGCGTGAATCAGGAAACAGAGGAAAGCAGAATTTCAGAAGATAAAGCATCTCCAAAACTCCAACATATTCTCCATTACTGCATACAAGTATAATTTATGTTCTGCCCTTCTTACTTTTTACAATTCAAATTAAGAATTATTATTGATATTATATCCTGACTAAGAGTTACGAGATAACCATAGCTTGCTTCAAGCCAACAATCTCCGTGGGATTGACCCTTACTCACGTAAGGTATTACTTGGACGACCCAGTGCACTTGCTGGTTAGTTGTGCGAAGTTGTAAGAGAGTAATGTGAACATTAACATTACAATTTCGTGCACCACTTGACGCTTGTAGATGGAGGTGCCTTAGCCGGATGTCTCTTGGTTCCTCTCCTTGCTGGTGTCTTGTCAGTGTCCTTCTCTTTTCCCTTCGTGGTACCCGTGGAGAGAAAAAATTCCAAGTGATAATGAATGACAAAGAAAACATAATAGCTTAAATACATGGTAGCTACAACATGTAGGTAAGACAGCAATTAAGAGCAAGAAGGCAATTTATAATAATCAGATGCAAGAGGGTAAAAGCATGCAAGTAATAGGCATGAGAAGCATAACCCAAGCATCCATTGTTAAACATGCCAAATTAAAGAGCACTTGTAATGATGACAATTGTGAATGATAATCTCAAATATATGTGGAGCACAAGTGTTGTGAAAAAGACGCATACAAGTAAAAGAGTAAAAGAAAATAGAGTTCAAGATGCCATAGGTTTTTTTCACAAACACTTGGTGAGCAAGTTAAAGTAAGAATGAAAATAATATAATCCAAATGTATATGAGAGCCAAATTAAAATATCAATTGTCAAATTGCTCCTCATAATATTCACAAGCTTCACTGTAGTAAGGCAATACCCAAATAAAGTTCCAACACCAACATGAGAATGCAAGAAAAAGAAAAATAAAAAGAAACCATGGATAATGGAACTCAAAGAAAAATAAAGTAGAAGGAAACATAAATTAATGTAATAATGAAAGAGTAAAAGGGGAAGAAGAAAAGAAACCTGATGAAAAAGATGAAGAAGGAAAGAAGAAAGAAGTAGGAAGTTAGAAGAAGGAAAGAAGGGAGAATTGAAGAACGGGGCGCGACGCGCGTGCGGGCATCACACGTACGCGTGACAACTGAGTTGGCCGTTCGACGCGTAAGCGTCACCCACGCATACACGTGGGTGGTCTGGAAGCAAAAGGACGTGCACGCATCAGGGACGCGTACGCGTGGGTGATGTGCCTCTAGCACAATACCAGCCCCGGACCATCACAACTCTCTGTTCAACACGCTTTTACGCCGATTTTTCATGCCCACTCGCACGCGTCGCTGACACTTATGCGTGGGTTGAACTTTTTGCAGGGGATGCGTACGCGTGGAGTGGCTTGTGTGCCACGCACCCCTCCCGCACATCTCTCGCGCTACTCTCTGTTCAGATGCCATACGCAAATGACGCGCACGCGTCATGGACGCTTGCGCGTCGATCCCTCTCTTTTTTTATACAGAATGCAAAATGCAAAATGTAGAATATAGATAATTATGCAGAAATTATGAATGAATGCTGTGAAAAAGAAAATAAAATAAGACTAGGAATGAAAAGGGACGATTATACCATGGTGGGTTGTCTCCCACCTAGCACTTTTATTTACTGTCCTTAAGTTGGACATTTGGTGAGCTCCTTGTCAGGGCGGCTTATGCTTGAACTCATCCAGGAATCTCCACCAATGTTTGCCATTCCAAAAGCCTCCGGGGTCCCAAACTAGGCGCAGAAGGCCTTCAAGCAGGTTAAAGCAAGTGACAAGGCCTCAAGAGTGTTGATTTCTAGACTGAATTTCGGGGTCCCAGACCTTGCTTTTGCACCCTTCTTCTTGTTGATCATCATATTTCCAACCGAGTGGCAAGCAATATGAATTCTCAATGAGGTACCCAAAAAACTTCCTAGACCCATTCAATCGAGCTCTACACCAATCCTTACACTTAGACTTTGAGCTCCCAACCATAACGAACCTAGGATTGTGTTGCCAGCCACTAACCATCTCCCTCTTACTCTTAAAGCCACAAAGAGCTCTAAATTGACCATCCGTCTCAAGCAAAGCATACTCAAGTGGGCTAATTAAGCTTAGAGATGAAAGATTTACCCACTTGAATGAAAGAATGGATGGTGATGGCTTTGGGGGAGAGGTCTCCAACAACTTTGGCAAGGTGATTTCCAGCTCCATTCACTTGATCTCTTCCTTGACAACTTACACCTCTTTGCAAGCTTCTTCAATTCCTACCTCTTCCTCTTGGTAGCTTTCTTCTAATGTAATCTCTTCTTCATTGCTTACCAAGGGCATGGGAGGTTGTGCTTCTTCTTCTTTGATCCTCGTCTCTTGAGCAACCTCTGCAAAGTCTTCAACCATGATATGCCTTGGAGGTTGTACACCCTCCTCGACATCAACATCAAACACCTTGGAAGGAGGCTCTATAACTGGGCTTTCCCATGGAGGTTCCGCATCTCCCAAGTCTTCAACCACTTCTTCTTCTGTGATAATTTCGGCTTTCTCCACTTGCTCTAAGACAAAATCAGACTCCTCCTTGATGTCTTCCTTTACTAATTCTTCAACCACTCCTTCGCCTTCAAGGGTCTCTACTACCTCCACCTGTAGGGCCTCCTCTAGCTTCTTATGAAGTATGAATTCGTGAAGACGGTCCCTTCTCTCTTGTTCTATGTCAATAGCATAATTGGGATCATCTTGCTCTTGGATTGATGGATATGAGTATTCTTACACGGAGGGTGGTGGTACACTAAAGCTGGAGGGTTGAATATTGGAGGTAGAGGGTTAGTTGTTGGGGGTATTTGACAATCGTGATTTCTGCCAGTAAAGAATGTCATAAAAACATTCGCGTTGTAGATATAGTCTCTAAACCGACAAAAATCCCTTTCGTACAAACGTTTTGGGTGTCACAAGTAACAAACCCCTTAAAAATTGTTAACCGAGTATTCAAACCTCGGGTCGTCTTTTCAAGGACCTGCGAGGAAGTATGTTCTTATTATTGGTTATAAAGGTTGTAATCGGGGTTTAGAAGGTGAGAAGCAAGTAATTTAAATGACGAGTGATTTAAATGGCAATTAAAAATAAATAATAACTGTAAAACAACTTTTGGCAAGATAAGGGAAATTAGAAGTCCAACTTAGTTATCCCTCTCAACAATAATGAAAGTTGTATCTTAATTCCACTTAGTTAACCTATGAAGCAAAGGTAAGTCAAGGGACTAATTAGTTTGACCTTCGAATCCTATTTATTTCCTAGGAAAAAGTTGGGATTATTGAAGTTCAGATCAATTAGCAAGATAACGATTATCAATTATGCTGAGTTCGATAATGTTGAGTCACTGATTTCTTAACCAAGACCAAAAGGGAAAAAAGTAAATTGCTGAAATAATAAAAGTGTCCTTAGATGGGAAGCAATGGCAACTTAAATCAAAGAGAACAATCATAAACTGAAAAATACCTTAAATATCATTAATTCAAATAGAAATCTGTAACATGGAATAATTCATAATTTAAATTATAATAATCAATTCAAATATTGGAATCAAATAAATAAAAGTAAAATTGAAATAAAAGAACATTAAAACCTAGATCCAGAGTTACTCCCAAAACAAGAAGAAATCCTAAATCCTAAGAGAGAGAGAGAGAGAATCTCTCTCTAAACTAAATCTAAATCATGAAAACTAGAAATTGGCGAGCTCCCCTTTTTTGAATGGATGCATTCCTCCACTTTATAACCTCTAATCTATGCTTTCTGTACTTGGATCTGGGCCAAAAAGGGCTTCAGAAATTGCTGGGGGCGTATTTTGTAAATTCTGATACGTGGCCTCTGTCACGCGTCCGCGTGGGTCACGCGGTCACGTCATCTGGAGCTTTTCCTTTCCACGCGGTCGCGTTAGTCACGCGTCCGCGTCGAGGGTGTTCTACTCAAGGCGCGCGGTCGCGTCAGTCATGCGGCCGCGTCGCTGCTTCTTTGCTTCTGGCACGCGATCGCGTCGTCCATGCGATCGCATGGATACCAGTTTTCTTAAAGCTCCGTTTTGCCTTCTCCTTCCATTTTTGTATGTTTCCTTTTTTCATCCTTTAAGTCATTCAGCCTTAGGAAACTTGAAGCTACTCAACACACTAATCACGGCATCGAATGGAAATAAAGGTAATTAAAAAAATTAATTTTTTTAAAGCTTAGGAAACATGTTTTTCACAATATGACATAATAAGGAAGGGAAAGTAAAACCATGCAATTAATGTGAATAAGTAGGTGAAGAGTTGAATAAATCACTCTAATTAAGCACAAAAGAACTCATGAAATATGGGTTTATCAGTATTCAATGATCCAATCTGTGAAGCGAGAGCTTGTAAAGTAGAGGTCAGACCGCTTAAGGTAGAGTTAAGTGTGTTCTCCATGGTCTTTTGTCTTTGGTGAATAGCACTAAGGATGTTGTTATCCAATGGAGGTTGGGGTGGATGGGAGGGTTCATTTGTTGGGAGAAAGGGTTCATGATAGGAAGGTGGTTCATCTTGATAAGGATATAGAGATGGTGTATATTGAGGTGGTGGTTCTAAGTATGGCTCGTAAGGCTCTTGGTATGGTGGGTAAGGATCAGGGTCATATGGGGGTGTCTGGTGGTAAGGGGCTTGTGAGTATGGGGGTTCAAAACTATGTTGAGGAGGGGGTTCATAGGCGTATGGTGGTGGTTGTTGATAATCAAAAGGGTGCTCACCATACCCATTATCTTGGTATGCCTTGGTGCACGAAATTATGATTCACACTTTTCACAACTCCGCACAACTAACTAACAAGTGCACTGGGTCATCCAAGTAATACCTTATGTGAGTAAGGGTTGATCCCACGGAGATTGACAGCTTGAAGCAAGCTATGGTCATCTTGTAAATCTCAGTCAGGCGAATTCAAATGGTTATGAGTTTTTGATAATTAAAAGATAAATAAAACATAACATAAGATAAAGGTAATTATGTAATTTATTGGTGGGAATTTCAGATAAGCGTTTGGAGATGCTTTGTGATAAACCCCAATTTTGTGGTTTATCTTGTGCTTATTTTGGGGGATTTTATCACCTTTTCCCACATTTATTCAATGGAATAGCATGGTTTTGTAATTCTCCCTTAATTTGTTTGACATGATTAACTAGTCTTGTTTGACATTCTCCCTATGTGAAGACGACATGATACCTTCTTCCATTTGTTGGAGTTGACTAAATATGATGAATTAATCATTGCATGACTAGGATAGAAAGTCTATATTCTCAATCTTTGCCATGAATATCTCTCTTTATTACTTGCTTTCTTTAATTGCTTACTTGAGTTACTTTTCTTGCCCATTTAATTTCTTGCCCTTTTATCAATCAAACCCCTTGTTCTCTCATAGCCAATAATTGACCACTTCATTGCAATTCCTTGTGAGATGACCCAGAGTCTAAATACTTCGGTTAATTCTTATTTGGGGTTTGTTCTTTGTGACAACCAAATTTTTGCATGTGAGGATTCTTTGTCGGTATAGAACTATACTTGCAACGAGAATTCATTCAAAATTGAGGAAATTCTATACCGTACAAGAAACCGAGCATCAAAATGGCGCCGTTGCCGGGGAATTGCTATGGTGCTATGTTATTAGCTATTGTACATACTATGAATAGCTTGATTTTGGATTTGTTTGTTAGTTTTTGCTAGTTTTAGGATTTGGTTTTCTTTGTCTCTTGTTAGAATTTATTTTTGTTTTCTCTTATCACCATGAATTCTCACCTCTTTGGCTATGAGTGTGTTTCAAACTATGTTGTAGGAAATGGAAGCTTTAATGGGGATGTGCATCAAGGATTTAGAGATCAAAGGTGGGAGGAGCCCCAAGCTTATG
This sequence comes from Arachis hypogaea, assembly GCF_003086295.3. Taxonomy (NCBI): domain Eukaryota; kingdom Viridiplantae; phylum Streptophyta; class Magnoliopsida; order Fabales; family Fabaceae; genus Arachis; species Arachis hypogaea. The sequence goes on from NC_092054.1 coordinate 60,010,242, forward strand.
GACAACCTTCTTGGCAACAACAACCTCTAGTTTCTTATGGGTATAATTCCAATCTTAATGCATATCAATCTAATGGATGTGGTGACCCTTATTGTGATTGTCAACAACCACCACCATATGCCTATGAACCACCTCCGCAACATAATTTTGAACCACCTTACTCACAAGCCCCTTTTCACCAAACACTTCCATATGATTCTAATCCTTACCCACCATACCAACCACCATATCAACCATAACTAGAGCCACCACCATTCCAATACCAATACCCCCATGGACCACAAAGTCCACACACACCACCTCAAGAATCTCGCCAATATGAATCACCCTCCAACTACAACAACTTTCCCTCAAACAATGAACTCTTTCTTCCACCACCGCCCCCCGACGAAGCCCTCGCGCAAGAACTAAGAGATCTTAAATCTCATTTCCTAAGACAACAAGAGGAGACGAAAAATGAGTTTAAGGAGCTAGAAGCCAAGATGGCCATCATGGTAGAAGCCATTAGTCGCCTCACCTTCCACCTAAGCTCACACATTCCAAGTGCTCCCATTGTTGAATGTGGAGAAGCAACCAAGGAGCTTAGTGAGGGAGTGAACTTGATGCTCCAAGGTGAAGAAGAGGAGTTATAGCAAGAAATGCAACAAGAGGAAGTAGTGGTTGGGCATTTAGGATATGTTGAGCACATAAAGGAATCCCGAGTTAAAGAGCCTTCTTTCACAGAGTTTGGAAGGGATGTTAAAGAGGAGAGTGATGCTAAGGAAGTGGATAAAGAGTTGAGGGAAATTGATCATGAAGTAGATTCCATCATTAGTGATTTTTTGTCCATATTGATCAATCCCCTTGATGATCTTTGTTCTGAGGGTTACCTGAAACTGTAGGTCGATCTCAGACGAGATCTTCTGTGCTGGTCGGCGATGATATATCCGACTTGTGGGTGGTGGCTGGAGCCGCCGTGTCCGACTTGTTGGACTTGTTGATGATGCTGATCCTTCATCACCGTAGGGTGGTGGTATCTGCAAGGGACTCCGATGCTTAAGTTAGCAAGGGTATTAAGCAGGTTTTTAGTAGAATCAGAGTATGAGTTATACCTAGGTGCTCCGGTGTATTTATAATGATGAGGAGTGACCTTTCTGGAGATAAGATAGTTATCTTTATCTTATCTTTGGGTGAGGTCATCTTATCTTCAAGGGAACCGCCCTTATCTCTGTAGGCTTGGACTGCCTTTGGATTTGGGTCGTGTTCCTCTGTTTGGGCCATATTTGGGCTTTTCCTGGTAATTTGGCCGAGCTCTTTGAGAAGAGGTCGGATGGTCCTGACCTGAAGAGGTCGGTTGACTAGTCATTTAAACATCCCGGGTTGGACATCTCGACCCAGGGTATGAACGGTGCCCCTGCTTGAGCGTGGTCTTCCTTTTGAGGTAGAGTCCTTAGTTTCAAGACTTCAATCCTTCTCTGGAGAAGTCGAGCTCAAGCATTGTCAATTTCTTTTTGTGGAGATCCCTCTGAATGCGGAACGTTTTCTTCTTTTTCCTTTATCCTTTGGAAACGCGCGTCTCTTTGCTTTGGGAACGTGCGAGGGTTTAATAACCCATTCATTCTTTAATGCTCCGTTTCATTTTAATAACCCATTCATTCTTTAAAGCTATTTTCTTTCTATTCTTCTATTTGGTTTACTTGGGACTTGCATCTTTTGCGCTTCTGTGACGCTCTTGGTAGTTGTTGGTGCTTCCTTTGCTCGAAGGCAATTCCGGTTTTCGTCTCTTCTTCTTCAATTTTCTTTAAGCGCTTTTCTCCTCTTTCAGGTTGGTTTTTTTTGTTTCTCTCTTTTACTTCTTTCGTCGTTCTTTCCTTGTACTTGCATTGTTCGATTCTTGGTAAAGTTTTGGTTTTGCTTGAGTTTTCATTGGAAAGCTTGAACCTTTTCATATTACCATGCTTGGTTGTCACTGTGACGCATGTTTTCTGGTGTTCTTTTGACTTTATGTATGCTCCTAGGTGGACTCCCTGGTAGTTTGATATTTTTAGTGTTTTGCCTGCTGTTTGCTGCTTCTTTTAAGTTTTATGAACCGCATTTGTTTGATTCTGAAAAGATTGCTCCTTGATTTTTGCTCTGTTTGATAGTTTTCTTTGCTGATAGATTTGTAAAAGACAATAGTTTTCTGATAACTTTCTTTGATTTGCATCTTTCTTATTGAAGCATTGCTTAGAGTCTTGCTGGGATGTTTAGCCTTTGTAGATTTTTCTGAGTCCTTACTCTGTGTTACTGCCTCCAAAGGATGCCCTTGGACTTTAGTGTATGTCCTGGGGTTTTCCTTTTACTGCTTGTATGCTTGAGTCATGCTTTGTTCGAGATGATTTCTTTTTTGCCCGAGCTATTTTGGTTTAGTAATCCATCTTCTTTTTCTGGCTATAGGACTAGTTGACCATGTCTTCTCACAAAAATATTGCCGAGACGTCTTCCAAGGTTCCTGAGGATATGTCCAACTGGCTGGACTCCCTAGTCTTGATGTGTGTTTCTGTAGTTAATTCCGAGTTCTGCGCAGAGCTCAGAAAACATCACCGAATCTATAGTGATAGAGATCAGGAAAAAACTATGAATTGGTAGCGCCTGATTCTGATGAGAGGGTTTACTTTCCTCCTTTGACCCAGGGGGAACGTCTCTTCTTCTATGCTTATGACTATTTTTTCAGCCAACTAAATATTACTTTTCCTTTTACTTCTTTCGAGACCCATTTGTTGTGGTCGTGTAACATAGCTTCATCCCAGCTCCATCCGAACTCTTGGGGTTTTATCAAGATTTTTCAGTTGCTTTGCCAAGAGTTGGATGTCAAACCTTCTCAGACTCTCTTTCTTTATATCTTTGTTTTGACTAAGCCCGGGATTTCCTCCAAAAAAAAGCTTCTTGGATTTTCTTTCGATCTGCCCAAAAACATAATGTGTTTTCTATGTATGATGAGTCCTTTAGGGACTTTAAGAATTACTTTTTTAAGGTCCGAGCTGTTGAGGGAGCTCGACCATTTTTCTTAGAGGCGAATAATGAATCTGCCTTCCCCTTATGTTGGCAAAAGAACGTTGTAGTATGTCGATACTCGTGGGAGATGCTTGACAAGGTCGAGCAGGCTTTTGTAAATGTTTTGGAAGATATTTGGGAGACCCTTCCCTTGTCCGAACTACGTTGGGTATTGACCGACTTATTTTTGCTCTGCTTTACTTTGCTTCCTTTCTTTCCAGTTTGTAACTTGCTTCTTTGGTTGCTTTTGTTTTTTCAGAGATGGCTAAGAACAATGATTCCATGAAATCCTTTTGGTGCATGAAATTGTGATCCTTAACAACGGCGCCAAAAACTTGGTGCTCGGAACGTAATTCACACACTTTGTCACAACTTCGCACAACTAACCAGCAAGTACACTGGGTCGTCCAAGTAATAAACCTTACGTGAGTAAGGGTCGATCCCACGGAGATTGTCGGCTTGAAGCAAGCTATGGTCACCTTGTAAATCTCAGTCAGGCGGATTCAAATGGTTATAGAGTTTTAATAATTAAAAGATAAATAAAACATAAAATAAAGATAGAGATACTTATGTAATTCATTGGTGAGAATTTCAGATAAGCGTATGGAGTTGCTTTGTTCCTTCTGAATCTCCGCTTTCCTACTGCTTTCATCCAGTCCTTCCTACTCCTTTCCATGGCAAGCTGTATGTAGGGCGTCACTGTTGTCAATGGCTACTTCCCATTCTCTCAGTGAAAATGGTCCAAGATGCGCTGTCACCTCACGGCTATTCATCGGTCGGTTTTTGATCGTACTGGAATAGGATTCAGTAATCCTTTTGGGTCTGTCACTACGCCCAGCACTCGCGAGTTTGAAGCTCGTCACAGCCATCCCTTCCCAGATCCTACTCAGAATACCACAGATAAGGTTTAGACTTTCCGGACCTCAAGAATGGCCGCCAATAGTTCTAGCCTATACCACGAAGACTCTGATCTCACAATCAGAAGGCTAAGAGATACTTATTCAAGCTTGTTTGCATGTAGAACGGAAGTGAGAATGATGATGAGCATCACATAATCATCACATTCATCATGTTCTTGTGTGCGAATGAATATCTTAGAGAAGAAATAGGCTTGAATTGAATAGAAAAACAATAGTACTGTGCATTAATTCATGAGGAACAACAGAGCTCCACACCTTAATCTATGGTGTGTAGAAACTCTATCGTTGAAAATACATAAGAACAAGGTCCAGGCATGGCCGAATGGCCAGCCCCCATAAAGGTCTAAGATAGCATAAAACTAATCAAAGATCAGATCTAAAGACTCTGAATACAATAGTAAAAAGTTTTATTTATACTAAATTAGTTACTAGGGTTACAAAAATGAGTAAATGATGCAGAAATTCACTTCCGGGCCCACTTGGTGTGTGTTTGGGCTGAGCATTGAATCTTTCACATGTAGAGGTCTTCCTTGGAGTTGAACGCCAGTTTGTAATCTGTTTCTGGCATTTAACTCTGCTTTGCAACCTGTTTCTGGCGTTTAACTCCAGAATAGGGCAGAGCTTTAGGAGCTTGTCCTGTAACTCGCGGCATCGCCTAGCTTCCCTTCGTAGGTCTCTCTCGGCTTCCCGTTGATACTCGACTTCTTTTTTGAGTTGTCTTAGGCGATCCTGAAGTGCTACCATGGCTCCCGTGTTTGGTGAATTTTTGTCTTTGTTAGGTTGAGAAGTATCGTCTATTATGACCTCTGCGTTCTTGTGTGGTGTACTATTCTCCAAATCAGAATTGTGGTCATTGTCAAGGTTGTCCGCCATGATGATGGGATGACTTCTAGGTTCCCCGGCAACGGCGCCAATGTTCCGAGGGTTATCTGATACTGTAGGTCGATCTCGGACGAGATCTTCTTTGCTGGTCGGCGATGATATGACCGATTTATGCGTGGTGGCTGGAGCCGCCGTGTCCGACTTGTTGGACTTGTTGATGATGCTGATCCTTCGTCACCGGAGGGTGGTGGTACCTGCAAGGGACTCCGATGCTTAAGTTAGCAAGGGTATTATGCAGGTTTTTAGTAGAATCAGAGTATGAGTTATACCTGGGTGCTCCAGTGTATTTATAATGATGAGGAGTGACCTTTCTGGAGATAAGATAGTTATCTTTATCTTATCTTTGGGTGAGGTCATCTTATCTTCAAGGGAACCGCCCTTATCTCTGTAGGCTTGGACTGCCTTTAGATTTGGGCTGTGTTCCTCTGTTTGGGCCCTATTTGGGCTTTTCCTGGTAATTTGGCCGAACTCTTTGAGAAGAGGTTGGATGGTCCTGACCTGAAGAGGTTGGTCGACTTGTCTTTTAAACATCCTGGGTCGGACAGCTCGACCCAGGGTATGAACAATCTTGTTGAGCCTTCTTCCATTGGACTAGAAAGCAATGTTGAGGAGGATGTGCAACTTCCAAGGCATATTGTGAGTGAAGAATTGGAAGAATTGTTCCAAGCAACAAGCCCTCCTATCTATGATGATTCCGCATCAACATGTGATCGTTTTGAGCTTGATGAGTCCTTCCCCACTATGCTTGGGATCGACGAGGAGGTAGACTTCACTAAACCTCCCCTTTATAATTTGAGTGATGGGGAAGAGATAGAAGAATTTGGTGAAGAAGAATGTGAACTTGAGGAAGCTTGGCAAGAGGTAGAGCTTGAAGAACCTTATCAAGTGGTGGAAGCCTCTAGAAGAGGATGGACAGGAGTGGAGCGTGCTTTGTCAAGACCGTTGGGAACTCTTCCACCTAGGTTGTCATCTAATCCTTCATTTGAGTGGGTAAAACTTCTAACTCTTAGCCTTATTATCCCACTTGAATATGGTTTGCTTGAGACGGATGGCCAACTTAGGGCGCTTTGTGGAATCAAGCGTAAGAGGAGGATGTTTAGTGATTGGCATTGTAAGTCTAGGCTCATTATGGTTGGGAGCTCGAAGGTGAAGAGCATGGGTTGGTGTAATGCTCAATTGAATGGGTCTAAGAGGATCGTTTGGTGCTTCCATGAGAATTCATCTCTTGCCACCCGGAAGAAATCACCATGATCAAATTGGAGATGGGTGTGAGAACAAAGTGTGGGATCCCGGCTTATAAGGTGTGGATCAAATTTGGGAGCCCATGGTTTGTGAAGAACTCCATCAAAGCTTGGAGTTATTAACTTTGAATGATGAAGCACAATAGAAGTCCAAGCATTGGTGGATGTTCAAGGATGGATTCAAGCACAAGCCACCTTGATGAGGAGCTCCCCATAAGTCCAACTTAAGGACAATAAACAAAAGTGTTAAGTGGGAGACACCCCACCATGGTAACATCTTTTCCTTTTCCTTTTTGTAAATATTGGTAATTTAGGTTTAATTCCATGTTTTGATTGCTTAGTTGGGTTTATCTGGGAGTCTAGTAGGTTATTAAATAAGGTTTTCTGATGTTTTGGTAGCTATTTGGAGGTTTAGAATGCTTGGTTTGGTGCAAAAGCATAGAAAAATTTTGAAAAATAGAGCACCATCCACGCGCATGCGTCATGTACGCGTATGCGTGGATTGAATTTTTCCACTTCCCAGCCATTTTCTTGAGAGTTGTGCCTGCACTGTGCGCGTTTTGTGCCTCTCGCGCAAGGCTATGCACGCATACGCGCACCTCACGCGTACACGTCGATCTCGAAATAACCCATCGATGCGCACGCGTGCCTCACGCATACGCATCTCTCCCATTTCACCATTCAATGCGCACGCGTCACTGACGCGCACGCGTGGAATGTTCTGCATCTACCATCTTCTTTTCTCATCTTCTTTCCATTTCTTTCCTTATTCTCTCTTCTCTTCTTTTCTTTCCACCCTTCAAACATCATCCAACACTACCAAAAACCATATAACAGCATTTCTTTTAGTTAGTTAGCTAGTTTAATTTTTGCTTAATTTTTGTTTTCCATATTGAGTGTTGGATTACTACTTTTGTTTACTGTTTACTGCTGCTTACTACTAATAGGATGTTAGTTTAACATCATTGTTATTAATTGTCATTGTTGGATTTCTTTGTTGAGGTTGTATTTGGTTACTTGGTTTGGAACTTTTCATGTTTAACACTTGTGAACACCAAGTACATGTTACATTGCCTTCATGCATCTTAACTATTTGAATTGCATATTTTGGCCACCATGCATTCATCATCCATTGTTAGGCAATTGTACATTATCAATGTATTTTTTTTAGGATGCTTGTTCTAATTGATCATCACCTATTTCATGCATTGAGATTGTGGAATTGTGAAATTGGATCGAAATCTTACCTAGTGACGTATTTTTGAGCTTTTCAAGCTTTGTGGACCATGCTTGCTATGTGAAATGATTTTTGACTTCTATATCCTTTTTCCTAAGTTCCATAGCATCCATGTGTTTCACTTCTATGTCACTTAGGTGTTGCAACAACTTCAATATGTGTCATTGTTTGATGTGTGAGCTCTCTATACCATTTTGTTCATCAAATTTACTTACACATCAATCAATGTCCATGCATTATCCAATTTCACAATTGCTTGATTTTTGCTTGAATGCTTTTATGCTTCTTCACTACTTGTTGGGTTATTTTAGCCTACAAGTCTTTTAAAGTATCTCAAGCACACTAGAATGAGTGAAGTGCATGTTTTCTTTTGTGTAATTGTGACATAACTTTTTGTACTAGTGTGTGTGTATTCTAAACCGCGCACAATTTTAGAACCCACACACTTATTTTTCATCAATGTCATACTAATTCACTCACTTCATTCTAGTGGTTCTTACCTCATTCCAATAATTCACGCTTCCTAGCTTTTGTATGTTTTCATCTTACAGTGTTTATTTTGTTTTTCATGATTGATACACCATAAGCAAAAATGGAAGCAGAAGGAAGAACACGCAGCACCGGTTGACCTACCAGATGAAGGTGGCAACTCAGAAAGTCGTCGTACCCCCTTGCTCATTTAGTACACCGAGGACGGTGCAAACTTGTAAGTGTGGGGAGGTCGTCCGACTACTCGGCGTTTTTGGGTAACAAGTTTCTAATCTCAACACTTTTGCATTCCATTTTAGGATTTTTAGTTGCATTTTCTTATTTTGCATATGTATATATTAAGCTTAGTCAAAATCATGATATTTTCCAAGGATTTTATCTATAGGGCACCCCGGGCACCCCAATTGATTGAAAAAAAAATATTTTTAGAACTTGCTTGAACTATATACTTTGTGGATCATATTTTGAGCTAAAAATACAAGCATGTAAGTTTTGAGCCTTAATTGTGTGGTTACATCAAACATAACCACTTACTTTCCTTCTTGTGTGCATTATTCTCTTCCTATAATTATAATCCTTGATTTGTTTGATTCTTTATGTCCATTATTTTGTGTATACATGCATTTGTATGATTGAGGCCATTGTTCAAATAGCTCACTTACCCAAATAGCCTACCTTTTATCTTCTATTGTTAGCCAATTTTGAGCCTATGCTTAACCCATTTGTTCTTAATTGTAGCACATTACAAGCCTAAGTGAAAAATAATAAATGTCCTTAATTTGGATCTTTGATTAGCTTAGGCTAGTGAGAGTGTTCATCATTTGATTTTGGGAAAGTTGGGAATATTGGGTAGAGATAAAAGTGTGTTTACGTTTTTGTTGAAAAATCTTGGGAATTGAGTACATACTCATGTATTAATCATGTGTAAACCATATGCATTGATGTTCTTGTATATATTTTAGTTTGAAAAAAAAATGAAAATAAGAAAAAAAAGAAAAATAATATATATATATATATATAAGAAGAAGAAAAAGAAAATATATAGAAAATAAAGAAAAAGAAAAGTAATAAAAAGGGGACAAAATGCCCCAAAGCAAAGTTCAATAAAAGTCAATGCATGTGGAATGTGAATTAAAGGGGATGCATGAGTGTGTGGAAAAGTGAAGAATGGGTAATTAGGTTTGTTTAGAATTGTATAGGTTGTCATAGGTTAGGTGGGAAGTTTAAGTTAATCAATGATTCAAATTTCAAGCTCACTTAACCATATGCATTCTTACCTTGACCCTAGCCCCATTACAACCTATGGGAACGACCTCATGATAATTGTATGCATGCATGAAGTGATTGTTGATTGTTAGATGAAAAACAAATCTTGGAAATCATGATTAGGGTTGAATTGAGTGAATCAACCCTATACACTTGAGCGACTATAGCAGATACACATCCGGTGAGGGTTCGATCGCTCAATTACATGTTTCCACCCATGATCATCTCTTCTTGCAAGTTTGAAAAATATTTCAATGATTCGACTCAATTGTGGGTTGATTTGATTGCTATTGCTTTAGCCCTTGTACTTATATATGTATTCTTGGAAATTGATTGTTTTGACCAAGTATATGCATTCATGTAGGTAGATTGCATTTAGATAGATAGTTGCATGTAGTTAATTTGCATTGAATAAACGTGATACCCTTTGCTTCTTTCTTGATTTTAGCATGAGGACATGCTTAGTTTAAGTGTGGGGAGGTTTGATAAACCCCAATTTGTGGTTTATCTTGTGCTTATTTTGGGGGACTTTATCACCTTTTCCCACATTTATTCAATGAAATAGCATGGTTTTGTAATTCTCCCTTAATTTGTGCTTAACTGTGAAAACATGCTTTTTAGGCCTTAAAATAGCTAAATTTAATTCACTTTAATTCCATTCGATGCCTTGATGTGTTTGTTAAGTGATTTCAGGTTTATAAAGCAAAGATTGGATTGAAGGAACGAAGGAAAAGCATGCAAAGTGGGAGAACTCATGAAGAAATGAAGGAACTGCAAAGCTGTCAAGCCTGACCTCTTCGCACTCAATCGATCATAACTTGAGCTACAGAGGTCCAAATGAGGCGGTTTCAGTTGCGTTGGAAAGCTAACATCCGGTGATTCAAAATGATATAAAATTTGCCATAGTTGCTTCACGATTAGGGATGCGTACATGCACTGTACGTGTACACGCCGATGTTGCACGTGGTTCATTAAAGAGCGACTCATGGCCAGCGATTTCTAGAGTATTTTGGGTCCAATCTAACTCATTTATGATGCTATTTCATGAAGAATTCAAGCTTGGGCAAAGGAGGGAGCAATTGTTTGAAGTGTTAGCATCATGTAGAGTAGTTTCTAGAGAGAGAAGCTCTCTCTTCTCTCTAGAATTAGGTTAGGTTAGGTTAATCTCTTCTAGATCTAGGTTCAATCTCATGTTTTCATCTTGCTTCCTTTATGAATTCTTGCTTCTATTCTTTGATTTTCATGGTTTGTAGTGTTAATTTTCCTTTTATGCTCTCTTTTATGTTCATGGATGCTCTTGTTGAATTTGGATCCCTTTTAATGCAATTTAATGTTTAATGTTCTTTTATTGTTGATTTGAGTTGTGATCTTACTTTCCTTGCACTTGGTAGTTGGTAAATTTATAATTCTTGCATATTTACCATGCTTTCCATTTATACCCACCAAGTGTTTGACAAAATGCTTGGTTGGGCTTTAGAGTAGATTTTGAGCATTCTTGGCTTGAAAAGAGTAATTAGGTAATCTTGAGTCATGAAAACCCAACTGATGTTGGTGATCTAGAGTTGTTAGCTAGTATTGTTTCCATTAACTCTAATCTCTTGCTAATTCACTTAGTGAGTTGATTAGGACCTTTGGATTGAGATTAGCTAGTCTTGTTAGACTTTCTTCGAGTGTGAAGATAATATGATACCTTCTTCCATCTTCAGGGATGACATAATGAGATAAATTCTTGTTTATTATTGTGACATGATTAACTAGTCTTGTTTGACATTCTCCCTATGTGAAGACGACATGATACCTTCTTCCATTTGTTGGAGTTGACTAAATAAGATGAATTAATCATTGCATGACTAGGATAGAAAGTCTATATTATCAATCTTTGCCATGAATGTCTCTCTTTATTACTTGCTTTCTTTAATTGCTTACTTGATTTACTTTTCTTGCCCTTTTAATTTCTTGTCCTTTTATCAATCAAACCCCTTGTTCTCTCATAGCCAATAATTGACCACTTCATTGCAATTCCTTGTGACATGACCCGGAGTCTAAATACTTCAGTTAATTCTTATTTGGGGTTTGTTCTTTGTGACAACCAAATTTTTGCATGTGAGGATTCTTTGTCGGTGTAGAACGATACTTGCAACGAGAATTCATTCAAAATTGAGGAAATTCTATACCGTACAAGAAACCGAGCATCACTTTGTTGCTTCTGAACCTCTGCTTTCCTATTGCCTTCTTCCAATCATGCATGCTCCCTTCCATGGCAAGTTGTATGATCCTATCGGATGAAAAATACCAGGTACGATCTCTGCACGGCTAATCAACTGTCAGATTTCTCGTCTCGGATGAAAAATACCAGGTACAACTACCGCACGGCTAATCATCTGTCAGTTCTCACTAGCGTCGGAATAGGACCCTTATCCTTTTGCACACTGTCACTGCGCCCAACATTCGCAAGTTTGAAGCTTGTCACAGTCATCCCTTCCTAGATCCTACTCGGAATACCACAGACAAGGTTTAGACTTTCCGGATCTCAGGAATGGCTGCCAATGGTTCTAGCCTATACCACGAAGATCCTAATCTCACGGACTCGGTTCGTGTATTAGATACCCAAGAGAATATACCCAAGAGAATATACCCAAGAGAATATACCGCTTTGTGGTTGTCAGGCACGCGGATCTTGGCTAAGCGAGTAACAAAGATAGTGGGTGATTGTCACGGGTCACCCCTTCATTCTGATTTAACTGAATTAAGTATAAGAATATATCTTGGAGAAGAAGTAGGCATGAATTGAAGGAAAAACAATAGTACTTGCATTAATTCATGAAGAACAGCAGAGCTCCACACCTTGATCTATGAGGTGTAGAAACTCCACCGTCGAAAATACATAAGAGAAAATAGTCTAGGCATGGCCGTGTGGACAGCCTCCAAGTCCAAAGATGATAATATCATAATCCAAAGATGTGAATACAATAGTAAAAAGTGCTATTTATACTAAACTAGTAACTTAGGTTTATAGAAAATAAGTGACTAAGTGCAGGTAGTGCAGAAAACCACTTTTGGGGCCCACTTGGTGTGTGCTTGGGCTGAGCATTGAAGCTTTCACATGCATAGGCCATTCCTGGAGTTAAACGCCAGCTTGGGTGCCAGTTTGGGCGTTTAACTCCAGTTTTGGTGCCAGTTCCGGCGTTTTACTCCAGAAAAAGGTCTTTGGTGGGCGTTTGAACGCTAGTTTGGGCCATCAAATCTCGGGCAAAGTATGGACTATTATATATTGCAGGAAAGCCCAAGATGTCTACTTTCCAACGCAATTGAGAGCGCGCCAATTGGGCTTCTTTAGCTCCAGAAAATCCATTTCGAGTGCAGGAGGGTCAGAATCCAACAGCATCTGCAGTCCTTTTTCAGCCTCTAAATCAGATTTTTGCTCAGGTCCCCCAATTTTAGCCAGAAAATACCTGAAACACAGGAAAATACACAAACTCATAGTAAAGTCCAGAAATGTGATTTTTGATTAAAAACTAATAAAAATATAATAAAAAGCAACTAAAGCATACTAAAAACTATGTAAAAATAATGCCAAAAAGGGTATAAATTATTCACTCATCACAACACCAAACTTAAATTGTTGCTTTTCCCCAAGCAAATAAAAAAAATATAGGATAAAAAGAAGAGAAAATAAAATAAATCTCAAAAATATCAATGAAGATTAGTTTCAATTAGATGAGCGGGACTAGTAGCTTTTTGCTTCTGAACAGTTTTGGCATCTCACTTTATACTTTCAAGTTCAGAATGATTGGCATCCATAGGAACTCAGAATTCAGATAGTGTTATTGATTCTCCTAGTTCAGTATGTTGATTCTTGAACACAGCTACTTTATAAGTCTTGGTCGTGACCCTAAGCATTTTGTTTTCCAGTATTACCACCGGATATATAAATGCCACAGACACATAACTAGGTGAACCTTTTCAGATTGTGACTCAGCTTTGCTAGAGTCCCCAGTTAGAGGTGCCCAGAGCTCTTAAGCACACTCTTTTTGCTTTGGACCACGACTTTAACCGCTCAGTCTCAAGCTTTTCACTTGACACCTTCACGCCACAAGCACATAGTTAGAGACAGCTTGATTTAGCCGCTTAGGCCAGGATTTTATTCCTTTGGGCCCTCCTATCCATTAATGCTCAAAGCCTTGGATCCTTTTTACCCTTTGTTCATACCCTGGTTCGAGCTGTCTGATCCGGGATGTTTAGCGACAAGGCGACCGACCTCTCCAGGTCAGACTATCCGACCTCTTCTCAAAGAGCTCGGCCAAATTGCCAGGAAAGCCCAATAAAGAGCCCAGATAGAGGAACACGACCAAAATCCAAGGGCAGCCCAAGCCTATAGAGATAAGGGTGGTTCCCTTGAAGATAAGACGACCTCACTCAAAGATAAGATAAGATAACTATCTTATCCCCAGAAAGGTCATCCTCTACTATTATAAATACAGTGGAGCACCCAGGTATAACTCATACTCTGATTCTACTAAAAACCTGCTTAATACCCTTGCTAACTTAAGCATCGGAGTCCCTTGCAGGTACCACCACCCTCCGGTGACAAAGGATCAGCAGCGCAGCCAGTCCAACAAGTCGGACACGACAGCTCCAGCCGCCACCCACCAGCCAGACACACCAGCTCCGACCAGAACAAAAGATCTCGTCCGAGATCGACCTACAGTTTCAGGTAACCCTCAGAACATTGGCGCCATTGCCGGAGAACCTGAAAGTCATCCCATCATCATGCGCGAACAACCTTGACAACGACCACGACTCTGATCTAGAAGATAGGACGCCGCATAAAAATGCGGAAACTATACCAAAAGATACTCGTCAACCTAACAAAGACAAGGATTCGCCGAACATGGGAGCTATGGAGGCACTTCAGGATCGACTAAAACAACTTGAAAAAGAGGTCGAGTACCAACGCGAGACGGAGAGAAGCCTACAAAGGGAAGCTAGGTGACGCCGTGAGTTAGAGGACAAGCTCTTAAAACTTGAAGCAGATCTCAAGGCCAAAACTACTCGAAGATAGCTCTTGTAAGGATCAAGACCCATTTACCAAGGAGATCATGAGGACCAAAATCCCAAAAGACTTCAAACTTCCCGACATGACTTTATACGATGGCACAGCAGACCCCAGCCATCATCTCAGTAATTTCAGAAGTAGAATATACCTCACTGACGCCTTAAATGCAGTCCGCTGCAAAGCCTTCCTAACTACCTTAACAAAGACGGCCCTTAAATGGTTCGACAATCTACCCCCTAGGTCCATCTCAAGCTTCGACGATTTAGCCTAGAAGTTTCTGACCAGATTCTCCATCCAAAAAGACAAAACTAAACACGCCCCAAGTCTACTAGGAATCAAGCAAGGAGATCGGGAAAGTCTACGCAGCTACATGGAAAGATTCAACAAAGCATGTCTGGACATACAAAGTCTGCCAACAGAAGTCGCCATTATAGGTCCCATTAATGGCTTACAAGAGGGACCTTTTAGCCACTCTATATCGAAAAAACATCCCACATCTTTAAACGAAGTGCAGGAACGAGCAGAGAAATACATCAACATGGAGGAAAACTCTCGACTAGGAGAGACCTCAAAATCAGGATTCTCCTACTCCTCCCGAGATAAGGACAAAGAATCCAAGAAAAAAGAGGATCAACATGGGGAAAAGATAAAAAAAATACCATAATTATACCCCTCTTCGGGTATCTCTTGTAGATGTCTACCAAGAAGTATGCCATACCGAAAAGATACCCCCAGCTCGACCACTCAAAAGCAAAAACAGAGGAGGAAATTGGGCTGAATATTGTGAATATCATCGAATCTATGGACATTCCACCAACGAATGTTTCGACCTAAAAAATATCATAGAAAAACTGGTAAGAGAAGGAAAGTTAGATCGGTACTTAGCCAGCCGAGCAGACGATCTGAGAAAAATGAGAAGGGATGAAGATGTCGGACGGGCTGAACGACCACCTCGTACACTAGAGAGACATGTCCACATGATACATGGAGGATTTGCGGGAGGAGAAATCTCCAAATCATCTCGCAAAAGACATCTTAAAGATGTATATCATGTAGAGGGAAAAGAGGAAGCACCCGATATCCCCACAATCACTTTTACTAAAGAGGACACAGCCGGTATCATCGCGGGACATGACGATCCCATGGTTATCACTATCATATTAGCCAATGCAAATCTCCACCGCACTCTGGTAGACCAAGGAAGCTCGGCCGACATCTTGTTCAAAATCACATTCGACAAGCTCGGCTTGGAAGAAAAAAAACTCAGAGCATATCCGAATAGCCTATTCGGGCTGGGAGACACTCCAATTAACCCCTGGGGTACATCTCACTACACACGACCTTTGGAAAAGGAAACCGGTCAAGAACACTCAATATAGACTACATCGTGGTCGACGTGAGTTCAGCTTACAATGCCCTAATAGGTCGGACAACGTTAAATCAACTCGGCGCAGTAGTCTCGACTCCACATCTATGCATGAAGTTCCCAACCACAGAAGGAATAGCTACAATAAAAGCAGACGAGAAGATGGTGCGCCGCTGTTATAACGAAAGTATAAACCTCAGAGGCAGAGGAGAGGAATGCCACACCATCAAACTTGGTGGAGTTCGAGGGCAAGAAGAACTCCGTCTACAACCCGAAGGCGAAGTAGAAAAAGTCTAAATCGGAGATGTCCCAGACAAAACTACCAATATTGGCACGATCTTAAAAGGAGACATAAAAGAGTCACTCGTACAGTTCTTACGAGATAATGTCGACCTCTTTGCATGGAAGGCCGCAGACATGCCGGGCATAGACCCTAAGCTAATGTGCCATAAGCTGGTAGTTTACCCAGGATCTCGGCTAGTACAGTAGCGGCGTAGAAAGCTCGGACCAGAACGATCCCAAGCTGTGGAAGAGTAGGTACAGGCTCTACTAGAGGCAAGATTCATAAGAGAAGTCAAGTACCCACTATGGCTAGCTAACGTCGTCTTGGTGAAAAAATCAAATGGGAAGTAGCGGATGTGCACCGACTACACTGATCTCAACAAAGCCTGCCCAAAGGACCTATATCCACTCCCAAGTATCGACGCTCTGGTGGATTCCTCCTCCGGATATAAATACCTCTCGTTTATGGACGCCTACTCAGGATACAATCAAATTCCGATGTACCCACTGACCAAGAAAAAACTTCATTCTTAACCCCAAAAGCAAATTACTGCTACATCGTCATGCCTTTTGGACTCAAAAACATGGGAGCTACTTATCAGAGATTAATGAATAAGGTTTTTGCAGACCACATCGGAAAAATCATGGAAGTCTATGTGGACGACATGTTAATAAAGACACAAAGTGAAGAGACGTTACTGTCCGACCTCACCCAAGTATTCGACACTATAAGAAGGCTTGGCATGCAGCTTAACCCAGCAAAATGCACCTTCGCAGTAGAAGCTGGTAAATTCTTGGGTTTTATGCTCACACAAAGAGGAATCGAGGCAAATCCGGATAAATGCCAGGCCATACTCGATATGAAGAGCCCGACTTGCGTCAAAGAGGTACAACAACTCAATGGAAGATTGGCAGCCTTGTCCAGATTTCTAGCTGGATCAGCAATAAGATCTCTTCCCTTCTATGCCACTCTAAGGAAGGGAAAGAGATTCGAATGGACAACGAAGTGCGAGCAGGCCTTCCAAGATTTCAAAAAGTTCATGGGACAACCTCCTATCCTAACTCGGCCACGGGAAGGAGAACCCCTTGTATTATACCTCGCAGTAGGAAGTCGGGCAGCAGCCTCAGTATTGGTCCGAGAAGATGACAATGGGCAACTACCTATATACTTCATCAGCAAAGCACTATAAGGATCCGAACTGAACTATCAAAAAATAGAAAAATTTGCCTATACTCTGATACTAACATCTCGTTGACTTCGTCCATATTTCCAAGCTCACATTATCAAGGTTCGGACTAACTAGCCAATAAAAGGCATTCTGCAGAAAACAGATTTAGCAGGAAGAATCTTACAATGGGCAGTTGAGTTACCTGAATTCGACCTTCAATATGAAGCTCGAACAGCCGTCAAATTACAATATTTGGCCGACTTCATTGTAGAATTTACAGACACTACAAAAATTCCTACAGAATGGAATCTCTATATAGACGGTTCCTCAAACAAAACTGGAAGCGGCGCAGGTGTGATAATTGAAAGCGACCAGGGAACTCAAATCGAACTTTCCCTCAAATTCGGGTTTTCTGCCTCAAACAGCCAAGTTGAGTATGAGGCACTACTGGCTGGTTTGAAGCTGACTAAGGAGGTTGGAGCTCAAAAGCTCATCATCTTTAGCGACTCACAGGTGGTCACTTCACAAATAGCAAGGAGCTACTAAGCCAAGGACCCCGCCATGAAAAAGTACTTGGACAAAACCAGGGAACAGCTCAGACAACTCGGGGAATATGAGGTCCGCCACATACCCCGAGAACAGAATCCTTGAGCTGATGCACTCTCAAAACTAGCCAGCACCAAACCAGGGGTCAACAATAGAAGCCTCATCCAGGAAATGCTGCAGAACTCATCAATCTCGGAAGAAGAAAAAGTTCTAGCCATAACAGGTCTGGATCAAGGATGGATGACTCCCAAAATTAACTACCTCAAAACAGAAACACTCCCCACAGATAAGAAGGAGGCAAAGAGGTTAAAACGGGAGGCACAATACTACACTATCATAAACAATACTCTATACAAAAGAGGGATTTCAATACCATTGTTAAAATATGTGCCGACTTCCAACACAAAGAAAGTTTTAGAAGAAGTACACAGTGGCATCTGTGGCAATCATCTCGGAGCGTAGTCACTTACCAAAAAAGTACTCCGGGCCAGATTTTATTGGCCAACTTTACAAAAAAAAGCCACAGAGTTCGTAAAGACATGTCTACCATGTCAGAAACATGCCAACTTTCACATCGCCCCGCCAGAGGAGCCCATCAGCGTAACCTCACCCTAGCCATTCACAAAATGGGGACTCGACCTTCTCGGACCTTTCCCTCAGGGATCAGGCCAAGTCAAATTCCTCATAGTAGGGGTAGACTATTTCACAAAATGGATCGAGGCAGAACCTCTAGCTAATGCCACTGCTCAAAGAAGTCGAAAATTCCTATATAGAAACATTGTCACAAGGTTTGGGGTTCCATACTCCATCACCACAGACAATGGCACCCAATTCACATATGCAGGTTTCAGAAAGCTAGTGGCCGACTTGAACATAAAACACCAATTCACTTTCGTAGAACATCCCCAGGCCAATGGACAAGCCGAAGCTGCCAACAAAGTCATATTGGCTGGGCCAAAACAAAGATTACAGGATGCAAAGGGAGCCTGGGCTGAAGAGCTCCCACAAGTCCTATGGGCATACCGGACAACGCCACATTCCACCACAAAGGAATCACCCTTCCGATTAGCTTACGAAATGGAGGCAATGATCTCGGTGGAGGTCGAATAAGGATCACCCAGAGTGATCCACTATAGTGAAGAGGCCAACTCCCAACTTCAAAGGGAAGAACTTGACCTACTTCCATAAATCCAAGAAAGAGCTCGGATCAGAGAAGAGGCATTAAAACGTCGAATGGTCTCAAGATACAATCGAAAGCTAGTGCCGCGAGGTTTTTCCAAGAATGACCTCATCCTAATCCGAAATGATATCGGAACAACTCGACCTGGAGAAGGAAAGCTGGCAGCAAATTGGAAAGGACCCTACCGAGTCATAGAAGTACTTGGAAAGGGCTACTACAGACTGTTCGAACTCGAAGGACGAGAGCTTCCTAGGTCATGGCACGCCTGCAACCTAAGAAGGTACTATAGTTAGAGGTGATAAAGGATCTTAGGATAAGGTGCACTCTTTTTCCTGAAAAGGTTTTTTAATGAGGTACCAAGCCAAGATCTACAAATTGCCCGACTTAGAGGGATAACACTCCCACATGTATATATCTGCATTTTCTTTTGAATAAAGTTTTTTAGATTTTCTACAAATTCTCAAGACGCATTAATCTGAAACGCTAAAAATTCATCGCCCGATTATAAAGCTACAAGATCGGCAGAAAGTGAAGATCAAATTCATTGTCCGATCACAATAAAAACCAAAGAAGATGAAAACCAAATTCATCATAAGGTCGACCAAACAAGGATCAAACCTAACTTCTACAAAATCGGCAAAGATGAAAAAGCGACAAAAATAAAATAATGCAAGAAGTTATCGAAAGTGATCCATAGAAAGGACCTGACGAGGTCTTAATAAAATGGGTTGCTAAAAATAACTTAAAAGATAGGCCGACATAAAGAAGTCAGACCAGTCGACCACAATAACCAAAGTTATAAAAAGTCAATCCTTGGAAAGAGGCCTGGCCAGCCCTAAAAAAGAAGATTACTAGAAATAACTTAGAAGAGACCGACATGTGAAGTCGGCCTCCCACAAACAAGTTATAAAAAAGTAATCCTTAAAAGAGACCTGACAAAGGTCCAAGAAAGAGGATTACTAAAAATAACTCAGAAGGGACCGACGTAAAGAAGTCGGCCCCAAAACCAAAAAGTTATAAAAAGTAATCCCTGAAAGAGACCTGACAAGGGTCCAAGAAAGAGGATTACTAAAAATAACTCAGAAGGGACCGACGTAAAGAAGTCGGCCCAAAAACCAAAAAAGTTATAAAAAGTAATCCCTAAAAGAGACCTGACAAAGGTCCAAGAAAGAGGATTACCAGAAATAACTTAGAAGGGACCAACATGATAAAGTCGGCCCGATCAAGATGCCAAAGCTAAAGGTAAATCCATGGAAGAGACCTAACAAAGGTCCAAACAAAATGGATTACTAGAAATAACTTTAGGCCAAAGTGAAGAAGTCGGCATACAAGTTGGACCCAAACATCCATGACCTCAAAAGAACCAAGCTACAAATATGAAAAGACAAAAGCAATCAAAAGAGGTCGGACAACAAGGTTCCAACACTCCAAAAGAACCTAATAGATATAAGACAGGTGCAGACAAACATACCATAAAAGAAACAAACTTATAACATTAACAAGGCTCAAGAGGCCACCTGAAGTCGACCCCAAAAGGCCTAAGAAAACACTTTGTTTTTTCCAAAATAAAGTTGCTAACAGCAAAGTAACTAAAAGTGTTCAGAAAACAAAACAACAAAACTACAAACCGAAAAGAGTTTTAAGACCCACAGATCGGGCCATACACATCAAAAGCTCACAAAACTACATTGGATTCAAAGATTCTCCAGTGACAACATCCCGGGGTGAAGGAGGTCGAGTCTAAAGGGACACTGCATCTACTGTTCCATCATCCCGGTTCAGAATTTGAACATCGGGATCAGAATCTGGTTGAGCGACTTCAACTGAAGCAGAGGAAGGCGGAATATTAGAGGTTTTGGCAGAAGATACAGCAGGAGGGCCGACGTCATCATCATCATCAGGATCATCAGGAACAATCTTACCATCCCTAACAATGTTGTCCAGACTAAAAAGGGAAAGGTCAAGCTCCGGCGCAAGAACTCGAACTTGCTCCTTCAAATTCTCATAAGCAGTATTAACACTGCCTACAAGGTGACCTTGGAGTTCGGCATAATCAGCCCGGACAGACTCCAAACTATTCCTGAGATCCATCATCTCTCTATAGGTGGTAACATAGCTCTCCTTATGTTTCAACGCTGTATCCTCAGCTAATTTCACAGAGGCCGCCAAACCAATAGCTCGAGTCTTCTCCCCCTCCAACTCCTTCTCCAGCTTGGTCACTTTCACCTCGAGCTCTTCCTTTAAACCCTTTATCCAGTCGAACTCCAACTTAGCCTCTTCCATGAAGGCCTTTGTAGCATGAATAGGAAGATCCTGGGCCGTCCGATATAAATCTGCCCCCATATGAGCTATCTTAATACCGCTTTGAGTTATAAAATCCAAATGACGAAGAAGAGAAACATCGTCAGTAGGAATGGCCCCATAAGGACCGATTTGTTGGTCAACAAACTCGACAGCATCGAAATCAAGGGCATCAAGGTTAAAGGGCTCAGCTGTCTTCTGTTTTTTCGGAAGAGGAGCGCCAGAGGTAGCAACAGAAGCCTGTGGAGGATCAACCAAACGAACCCGAGGAGTAGGGATCATCCTCCTCGATCCAGGAGAGCTCGGTACGGATGGCTTCGACAGAACCTGAGAGGACCCTTCCCTAGTCACCTTGGCTGAGATGTTCTGAGCCGCAGTAGCCTTCCTCACCTTCTTAAAGGCCTTCATAGAGTCATTGTTCTTGGCCATCTCTGAAAAATAAAAATCAACCATAAAAACAGGTTAAAAACTAGAAAAAGAAGAAAGCAAAGTAAAAAAAAGAGCAAAATATATTAATCACTACCCAACTCAGCTCGGAGAAGAGAGGGATTCCCTAGGAATTTCTTTGTATCAAGATGGGGAGGCTCCCCCCAGTTCTCCTCTAACACGGTCACAAAGGCTTGCTCAACCTCATCCAACATATCCCAAGTATACCTAGACACCACTACATTCTTTTGCCACTCTAAAGGAAAACTAGGCTCGTCATTCTCATCCAAAAAGAAAGCCCAGGCTCCTTCAACAGCTCGGACTTTAAAGAAATAGTTCTTAAAGTCACGAAAAGATTTATCATACATGGAAAAAACTTTGTGCCCTTGGGCAGCACGAAAAGATACCCAGGCAGCTTTCTTCTTAGCCACCCCGGGCTTGGTCACAACAAAGAGGTAAAGAAAAAGGGTCTGAGATGGTTCAACGTCAAACTCTTTACACAGTAATTGAAAAATCTTAATAAAACCCCACAAATTCGGGTGAAGCTGGGAGGGATATACATTGCATGACCACATCAAATTGGTCTCAAAGGGAGTAAAAGGGAAAGTAATGTTCATCTGGCTGAAGAAATAATCGTAGGCAGAAAAGAAAGGGCGCTCCCCCTGAACAGAGGTCGGGAAACAAACCCTCTCATCGGAATCAGGCACTACAAGCTTATAATCCTTCTCCTGGGACCGACTACTACAAATCCTATGATGTTTCCTCAGCTCTATGCAGTACTCAGCATTTACCACAGAAACACACATCAACACAAGGGAGTCCAGCCAGTTGGACATACCCTCAGGGACCTTGGAAGACGTCTCAACAATATTTTTGCGAGAAGACATGGCCAACTAGTCCTACAAACAAGAAAAGAAAATGGATTACTAACCAAAACAGTTCGGGCAAAATCAAAACAACTCGGACAAACATGACTTAGGGCAATACAAGCAGTAAAAAGGAAAACCCCAAGACACACAACAAAGTCTAGGGGCATCCTTTGGAGGCAAAGACAGAGAAAGAACCCAGTAAAACTCCTGGCAAAGAAAAATTCCATTCCAAACAAACGACAATACGAAGAAGAAAATTAAAGCTATACCCACAAGGAAAAACCTTCTTTTAATTAACACTCTAAAAAAAGAACCTCGAACTATAGTTTCAGTCTACAAAGCAGAGGAACTACCAAGCAACATGCCAAAGTAGAAATCATCAAAATCATAACCCTTTTACAAGAGTCAAGCAAAGCCATTACCCCAGAAAAGCTACAAAATCAGAGGGCAACAAAACATGCAAAGCCCTAAAAAGCCTCAATCAATCAAGAGAAATACCAGGAGTATGCATAAAGATGAAAAAGAAGTCAGAAAAAATACATCACAGTGACGAACAAGCACAAGAGTACAAAAATGTTCAAGCTTTCCAACATACACTTAGGCAAAATCAAAGCTTTACCAAAAAAATGAGAACAACGAAAAGAAGAACCAACCTGAACAAAGGAGAAAACTTCGAAGAGATTGAAGACAGAGAGACAGAATTGCCTTTCGAGCAAAGAAAAACACCAAGAATCACCAAATAACGTCGCGGAAAGAAACGCGAAATGCAAGTCTCAGGCAAAAACTGAAAGTGAGAAAGAAAAGGGGGAAGTTACAGCAAAGAAACAGAGAAGAGAAACCGTTTTTGTGAAAAGTTTAAAATGAACAAAGAAACGGAGCATTAAAAGAATTAATGAGGTTATTAAACCCTCGCGCATTCCCAAAGCAAGGAGACGCGCGTTTTCAAAAGAATAAAAATTCAAAAGAAAATGTTCCGCATTCAAAGGAGAACTCTACAAAGAAAAAGTCGACAAAATGCTCGAGTTCGGCTTCACCAGAGAAGGATCGAAGTCCTAAGACTAAGACTCGACCTCAAAAGAAAGACCGAGCTCGAGCAAGGGCACTGTTCATACCCTGGTTCGAGCTGTCCGACCCGGGATGTTTAGCGACAAGGCGACCGACCTCTCCAGGTTAGACTATCTGACCTCTTCTCAAAGAGCTTGGCCAAATTGCTAGGAAAGCTCAATAAAGGGCCCAGATAGAGGAACACGACCCAAATCCAAGGGCAGCCCAAGTCTATAGAGATAAGGGCGGTTCCCTTGAAAATAAGATGACATCACTCAAAGATAAGATAGGATAAGATAACTATCTTATCCCCAGAAAGGTCATCCTCTACTATTATAAATACACTGGAGCACCCAGGTATAACTCATACTCTGATTCTACTAAAAACCTGCT
Source organism: Arachis hypogaea (assembly GCF_003086295.3). Taxonomy (NCBI): domain Eukaryota; kingdom Viridiplantae; phylum Streptophyta; class Magnoliopsida; order Fabales; family Fabaceae; genus Arachis; species Arachis hypogaea. Next base: position 60,033,921 of record NC_092054.1, read on the forward strand.
TAATACCCTTGCTAACTTAAGCATCAGAGTTCCTTGCAGGTACCACCACCCTCCGGTGACAAAGGATCAGCAGCGCAGCCAGTCCAACAAGTCGGACACGACAGCTCCGGCCGCCACCCACCAGCCGGACACACCAGCTCCGGCCAGAACAGAAGATCTCGTCTGAGATCGACCTACAGTTTCAGGTAACCCTCGGAATACCCTTGCCTTTTAGTTTAAAGGGTTACTGGATTTTTCTGCTTGCTTTTTCTTTTTCTTTTTTTTTCTTTATTTTTTCGCAAGCTTGTGTTTTTCACTGCTTTTTCTTACTTCAAGAATCAATTTTATGATTTTTCAGATTATCAACAACATTTCTCTTTTTTCATTATTCTTTCAAGAGCCAACAATTTTAACATTCATAAACCTCACTATCAAAAATATGCACTGTTCAAGCATTCATTCAGAAAACAAAAAGTATTGCCACCACATCAAAATAATTAAACTAATTTCCAGATAGAGTTCTAAATTCATGTACTTCTTGTTCTTTTGCAAATAAAAACATTTTTCATTTAAGAAAGGTGAAGGATTCATAGGACATTCATAGCTTTAAGACATAGACACTAAACACTAATGATCATGTAATAAAGACACAAACATAGACAAAACATAAAGCATAGAATTCGAAAAACAAAAAAATAAGAACAAGGAAATTAAAGAACGGGTCCACCTTGGTGATGGCGGCTAGTTCTTCCTCTTGAAGATCTTATGGAGTGCTTTAGCTCCTCAATATCTCTTCCTTGCCTTTGTTGCTCCTCCCTCATGGCTCTTTGGTCCTCTCTAATTTCATTGAGGATAATGGAGTGCTCTTGGTGCTCCATCCTTAGTTTTCCCATGTTAGAACTCAAATCTCCTAAGGAGGTGTTGAGTTGCTCCCAATAGTTGTGTGGAGGAAAGTGCATCCCTTGAGGCATATCAGGGATTTCTTGATGAGGAATTTCCTCATGCTCTTGTTGAGGTCCATGAGTGGGCTCTCTTATTTGCTCCATCATTTTCTTAATGATGGGCTTGTCTCCTTCATTGAGGATGTCTTCCTCTATCACAATTCCAGCTGAATTGCATAGGTTACAGATGAGATGAGGGAAGGCTAACCTTGCCAAAGTGGAGGGCTTGTCTGTCACCTTGTAGAGTTCTAGAGGTATGATCTCATGAACTTCTACTTCCTCTCCATTCATGATACTATGGATCATGATAGCCCGGTCTATTGTAACTTCAGACCGGTTACTAGTAGGAATGATAGAGCGTTGGATGAACTCCAACTATCCCCTAGCCACGGGTTTGAGGTCAAGCCTTCTCAATTGAACCAGCTTGCCTCTTGAGTCTCTCTTCCATTAAGCTCCTTCCACACAAATGTCCATAAGGACTTGGTCCAACCTTTGATCAAAGTTGACCCTTCTAGTAAAAGGGTGAGGATCTCCTTGCATTATTGGCAAGTTAAATTCCAACCTCATATTTTCCGGACTAAAATCCAAGTAATTCCCCTGAACCATTGTGAGCCAATTCTTTGGGTTTGGGTTCATACTTTGATCATGATTCTTAGTGATCCATGCATTAGTATAAAACTCTTGAACCATTAAGATTCTGACTTGTTGAATTGGGTTGGTGAGAGCTTCCCAACCTCTTCTTCGAATCTCACATCGGATCTCCAGATATTCACTCTTTTTGAGCATGAAGGGGACCTCGGGGATCGCCTTTTTCTTGGCCACAACTTCATAGAAGTGGTCTTGATGGACCTTTGAGATGAATCTCTCCATCTCCCATGACTCAGAGGTGGAAGCAATTGCCTTCCCTTTCCTCTTTCTAGAGGTTTCTCCGGTCTTAGGTGCCATTAATGGTTATGGAAAAACAAAAAGCAGAGCTTTTTCCCACACCAAACTTCAAAGGTTTGCTCGTCCTCGAGCAAAAGAAGAAAGAAAGGAGTAGAACAAGAAGAAATGGAGGAGATGGAGGGGAGTAGTGAATTCGGCCAAGGGGGGATAAGTGTGTATGATGTGTGAAATGGAAGGTGGTAAGGAAGGATATTTATAGGGTAAGAGAGAGAGAGAGGGAAGTCGTGTATGAGGGGTTGGGTTTGGGAGGAAAATGTTTTTGAATTTGAATGGTAAGGTAGGTGGGGTTTTATGATGGATGGATGTGAGTGGTGAAGAGGTTGTGGGGAAGAGGGTAGGATTTGATAGGTGAATGGTATTTGGGGAAGAGGTATTGATGGGATTGGTCAAGGATATTTGGGGAAGAGTGTTACGGAGAGGTGTGAAGAGGAGAGAGAGTGAAATGGGTTAGGTGGGGATCCTGTGGGGTCCACAAATCATGAGGTGTCAAGGAATTCTGGTCTTTGCACCATTCTGGCATTTAAACGCCCTATGTGTGTCATTTTTGGTGTTTAACACCAACTCTGCTACCTTTTCTGGCGTTAAACGCCAGTCTGTCTGCCAATTCTGGCATTTAACACCAGCCAGACACCCTTTTCTGGCGTTAAACACCCAGAATGCTGCCCATTCTGGCGTTTAACGCCCAGAATGCTGCCAGACTGGGCGTTAAACGCCCATTCTGCTATCCTTACTGGCGTTTAAACGCCAGCAAACCTGTCCTCCAGGGTGCGCTGTTTTTGATACTATTTTTTATTTTGCTTTAATTCTACAGCTGTTTTTATGACTTCACATTATCATCAACCTAAAGAAAACATAAAATGACAATGGAATACAAATAAATATAATTAAATAACATTGGGTTGCCTCCCAATAAGCGCTTCTTTAGTGTCAATAGCTTGACAGTGAGCTCTTAGAGAGCTTCACAGAGACTCAGAGCTTAGTGGTGGCCTCCCAACACCAAACTTAGAAGTTGAGTGTGGGGGCTCTATTTGACTCTGTATTGAGAGAAGCTTTTCATGCTTTCTCTCCATGGTTACAGAAGAAAATCCTTGAGCCTTAAACACAAGGTAGTCCTCATTCAATTGAAGGACTAACTCTCCTCTGTCCACATCAATCACAGCTCTTGCTGTGACTAGGAAGGGTCTTCCAAGGATAATGGATTCATCATCATCCTTCCCAGTGTCTAGGATTATGAAGTCAGCAGGGATGTACAGGCCTTCAACCTTCAATAAGACATCCTCTACAAGTCCATAAGCCTGTTTCATTGATTTGTCTTCCATCTCTAGTGAGATTCTTGCAGCTTGTACCTCAAAGATCCCCAATTTCTCCATTACAGAGAGTGGCATGAGGTTTATTCCTAACCCCAGGTCACACAGAGCCTTCTCAAAGGTCATGGTGCCTATGGTACAGGGTATTAAGAACTTTTTGGGATCCAGTTTCTTCTGAGGTAATTTTTGTTGAACCAAGGCATTTAGTTCATTGATGAGCAATGGAGGTTCATCCTCCCAAGTCTCATTACCAAATAACTTGGCATTCAGCTTCATGATTGCTCCTAGATATTGAGCAACTTGCTCTTTAATAATATCTTCATCTTCTTCAGAGGAAGAATACTCATCAGAGCTCATGAATGGCAACAGTAAGTTCAGTGGAATCTCTATGGTCTCTGTATGAGCTTCAGATTCCTTTGGTTCCTCAATAGGGAGCTCTTTAGTGGTCAGTGGACGTCCATTGAGGTCTTCCTCACTGGAAATCATTGTCTCTTCCTCCTTTATAGGTTCGGCCATGTTGGTTATATTGATGGCCTTGCACTCTCTCTTTGGATTCTCTTCTGTATTGCTTGGGAGAGTACTAGGAGGGATTTCAGTAACTCTTTTACTCAGCTGACCCACTTGTGCCTCCAAATTTCTGATGGAGGACCTTGTTTCAGTCATGAAACTGAGAGTGGTCATAGATAGATCAGAGATTATGGTTGCTAAGTCAGAGAGGCTCTGCTTAGAATTCTCTATCTGTTGCTCAGAAGATGATGGAAAAGGCTTGCTATTGCCAAACCTATTTCTCCCACCATTATTATTATTGAAGCCTTGATTAGGCTTCTGCTGATCCTTCCATAAGAAATTAGGATGATTCCTCCATGAAAGATTGTAGGTGTTTCCATAGGATTCTCCCATGTAATTCACCTCTTCCATTGCAGAATTCTTAGGGTCATAAGCTTCTCCTTCAGAGGAGGCTTCTTTAGTACTGTCGGATGCAGCTTGCATTCCAGTCAGATTTTGAGAAATCATATTGACTTGCTGAGTTAATATTTTATTCTGAGCCAATATTGCATTCAGAGTATCAATCTCAAGAACTCCTTTCTTTTGAGTCATCCCATTATTCACAGGATTTCTTTTAGAAGTATACATGAACTAGTTATTTGCAACCATCTAAATGAGTTCCTGGGCTTCTGCAGGCATTTTCTTCAGATGAAGAGGTCTACCAATAGAGTGGTCCAATGATATCTTGGACAATTCAGACAGACCATCATAGAATATACATAAGATGCTCCATTCTGAAAGCATGTCAGAAGGACACCTTCTAATCAATTGCTTATATCTATCTCAAGCTTCATAGAGGGATTCACCTTCCTTCTGTCTGAAGGTTTGGACTTCCACTCTAAGCTTGCTCAACTTTTGTGGTGGAAAAAATTTGGCCAAGAAAGTATTGACTAACTTTTCCCAAGAGTTCAGGCTTTCTTTAGGTTGTGAGTCCAACCATATCCTAGCTCTGTCTCTTACAGCAAAGGGGAAAAGCATAAGTCTGTAGACCTCGGGATTAACCCCATTAGTTTTAACAGTGTCACAGATTTGCAAGAATTCAGCTAAGAACTGATGAGGATCTTCCAATGGAAGTCCATGAAACTTACAATTCTGCTGCATCAGAGAAACTAATTGAGACTTAAGCTCAAAGTTGTTTGCTCCAATTGCAGGAATTGAGATGCTTCTTCCATAGAAGTCAGAAGTTGGTGTAGTAAAGTCACCAAGCATCTTCCTTGCATCTCCACCATTGTTGTTATTTTCGGCTGCCATATCTTCTTCTTTTTTGAAAATTTCTGTAAGGTCCTCTTCAGTGTGTTGTGCTTTAGCTTCTCTTAGCTTCCTCTTCAGAGTCCTTTCAGGTTCAGGATCAGCTTCAACAAGAATGTTCTTATCCTTGTTCCATCTCATATGACAAAGAAGAGAACAGAAAAGAAGAAGAATCATCTATGTCACAGTATAGAGATTCCTTTATGTGAGTAGAAGAATAAAAGAATAGAATGAAGAAGGGAGAAGAAGAAGAATTCGAACACACAGAGAGGGAGAGGGTTCGAATTATAAGTAGAAGAGAAGTGTCAGTAAATAAATAAAATAAATAGAAAGAGATGAGAGAGAAAGTGTATTCAAATTTTTAATTAAAAGAAAAGAAAAATATTTTTTTGTTTCTATTTTAATTATGAGTTAGAACTCGAAATTTAAGAAGGAAAATAAAATAAAATTAGAATTGAAAATAATTAGTTAATTAAAAAGAATTTTGAAAAAAGTGGTTAATAATTTTCGAAAATTAGAGAGAGAAAAGTAGTTAGGTAGTTTTGAAAAAGATAAAAAAATACTTCAATAATCAACTTTCAATCCTTTAACCGTTCGCAAAATCAATTGTAGTTAACCTTAAATCAACAATAACAACCAACTTGACATAATCAACTAAAATCTGAATTTCCAGCAACTCTAAAATAATCAGAAGGCAGTCACAATTAAACCATTATCACAATAATTCCAGACCGAGCACAAGCTTAAATCAATTTAACACTCAACAAAATATTATCCAGTCAAATTAACATATCCAGTGACCAATAATTTCTCAAACAAGCTTACAACAATATCCACCTTCATCAATTACATTTCAATTTCACAACTAAATCAAGAAATCAGCATAACCAGGAATTCGAGTAATTAGTCACTTTCAAACAATTCAATCATTGTTCACAAATCACAATCCACAGCCTCAAATCAAAATCATTTTTAATACCACACTAATCACACTTCCACAATCTCATTCCAAGCTTAATTCCACCAACTAATCTCTCAAAACAAACCCATACATTCACAGCAACAATCCAAACTCAATTCATCAATTATCCATTCGACAGCTTTTCAATAATTAACTCAGTATATTTCAATTTAATAAATTACACTAAATTAATCATTATTCACAACCACATCTAATTCCAGTCACAACTCAGAATAATCACAACAACTAACAAATTTCAAATGCATTTCAAGTCATTCATGTTAATTAAGAAATTCTTAACCATTATTAACCATTTGTACTTATCCAATTAACTTTGTAGGCATTCTAGAATTTAAACCATTAAGTTTTAAAAATAAATTCCCTACCTCAGTGTTGAAACTCGCATAAATCATCACACGCAGCAGCTCTGTTAGCAATTTCCAGCACCAATTTCCATGGCAGCAAAAGCAACAAGGAAAAACGGCCTCCTCTTCTTTTCGGTTCGTGATTCCAGTGGCAGCAGCAACATTCCCAAAATAGGACAGAATCTGAACGAGTAACAGAAACCTCAGAGCAGTTCCAGCGAGCTCCATCGGTGGTTCTCCAATGGCCAGAACGGCAACAACAGCAACGGACAGCTCGAAACCTACGTAGCAGCATCAGAATCATCAAGGGCAGCTCCAACATTGGTTCTTAGCAATTCCAATGGCAGTATCCACGGTGGCAGAGACTCTGGTAATAGCGGCGGACTTCATTCACGGCAATGGCGACGAAGGTCACAAACGACGGCACTGGAACGACGGCGGCAGAGCCCTCGCGGGGGTGGCTGTGGATCGATGGCAACGGTGGCGTGGAACACAGCTCCATCTCTTCTCGGTGCTAACCCTGACTCTCACATTTCTCTCTCTACTGGCCCTCGATGGCGCGGCTCTAAGGTAGACGACGAGCAAGGATGGCGGTGGCTCCTTGGACAACAACGCGCGTGACGGATCCAGCGGCGGTGGGAACAGCCGAGGCGACAGCGATGCGGGCTCCACGGAGGTCACGATGGCTGGACCGCGCAGCGCTACAGCTCACGTGGATGAGGACCACAGTGACGGCGAAGAACCCCCAGCGACGGCTCTGGCTACTAAACGGTGGCTGCTTCGATCACACTCTGATTTTCTCTCTCTCTCTCTCTCTCTATCCCTGTCTGATTCTGTTTCAGCATTAGGTTTAGGAAGAAGGGGGTGGGGGCTGCGTTTAGAAGCTTGGGAAAGAGAAAAGTTAGAGTTAGGGTTTCTTAATTTAGGAAATTAGGGTTTCTGGGTTTGAATTGGGAATTAGGGTTAGAAATTAGGGATTTTATAAAAGAATAAAGAATAGCTATGAATAGATATTTTGATAAAATTGAAGGGTAGAGTAATTTTAAAATCAAATATGCTATATTAAAAATATTTAGGAATATTATTTATCAACATATTGCTAAGTTCATTCAATTATTTCTAATTTAAATTATAAAATAAATATATTAATCACATTTTTATAAAATATAGTTTAAACTCAATATTAATTATTCAAATTAAATGATATAACTTCTCATTATATTTCTATCACCAGACTTTAATTTCAATTTATAAAATAACCAATTATAATAAAAATTATACATAAATATTAATTGACGTAAACTTAAAGTATTTATAAATATCAATCTAATAATTTCTAATAAAATAATTTCTACGAGCTCAAATTAATAACATAATTCATTCAAAATAGAATTTATTTAAATTAAATTATACAGTTCTTTCTTATTTTTCAATTACAAAATCTATGTGAAATACTCAATTATAATAAAGATTGTAATAAAATTCTAATTAATTTAAACTTCAATTATCATAAAACTCTATTTAATAACCTTTAGTAAAATAATTTTCTTAAAATAAAGTTATCAACAAATATAATAAATCACAAATAACTAATTATTTAATTTTCAAAAACTAGGGTTGTTACAGGTCCAACAACGTCTATGAGATGAAGATGAATTCTAATGACCAAGACCTTTATTATAATTGTGTAAACAACATTACAAAGTCTATAGGTCTGAAATCCTTCTTGAAAATCGAGGCTTCTACCTTCGGAATAAGAATAAGGAGAGTTTCCATCATTCTCGGATTAATATCTATAAACAGGGCAGGAGAAACCAGGCTTTGCTCGTAACAGGCCTGGCCTGTCATATAGTTAATTGGTCTGAGCCTATCTTGTAGCCTGCTCTAACCTATTAACATAATAAGGCTTTTATAAGAACCTGAGTTTGTGCCTATTTTATAACAGGCTAGGCCAAACACAGGCCAGGCTGCAGACCCCTGGAAGGCCGCCTTGCCTTTTTCCTCCCCTACTAAGCATAGTCCAAACATCAAAACCAATAATCTCCCAATATTCTTTAAAGAAGAAAGCATGAAACCCATCAAGACCCGACGCCTTAAAAGAATGCATACTAAAAATAGCCGGCTTAACTTACTCCAATGTAACTGGCACTGTAAGGTTACAGCAAGCATCCTCATTCAGGGAAGGAAACGGCACTTCACTAAGACATCCCAAATCTACATCCTCTGATTGGAGGAATAAGGTTTTAAACAATGACTTAGCTTCCCTGCAAAGGACATCTGGATCTGTTTCCCATACCCTATCCTAGAAAAAGAGACCATGAATTTTGTTATGCTTTCTCCACATTAGAGTCTGAACAAAAGAAATTAGTATTTCTATCCTCGAATTTTATCCACTACTCTCTGGATTTCTAAAACCACAGAAGTTCCTCTTGCACAAGAGTGTTATTATAATCCTCAATCAACTGTCTCTCTTTTTACCACATAAAAGAGTCTTCTATCACTTCCAACCGCTTCTGTAAGAAATTAATTTGGCACTCCAACTCGTTTTTCCTAACAAAAATGTTGCCGAACACTTTAGAATTAAACTCTAGAGAGTTTTTTGCACTTCTGAAAGCTTGCCATGCACCTATCTATAGCCAGATTGCCACAACTGGGTCACAATATCTCTATGCTCTGGATGGGTAGCCCAAGCTGTAAAAAATCGGAAAGGTCTATTCCTTTTCGGCTGGGGCCGCCCTTTACAATGAACTAGGATGGACAATGATGAGACTGAAGTCTATTTAGTATTTTTACATAAGCCTATAAAAATAGAGATAACCATCCATTATTGATACAAATCCAGGCAATCTTTTTTGCCATCTCAGCATAATTTTTCACCCTTCTGGACCAAGAAAATCGTCTTTTGATAGTCTTAAAATCAAACAGATTGCTATCCTCTAATGAGGCAGCAAACTGATCTGCGCGTCGACTTGAAAAAAGGCAACCCTTAGATTCATGAGAGAAGAGGACTTCATTAAAATCACCAAGAATGATCCACGGCCAACTAAAAGATAAGGACTGAATCATAAGATACTCCCACAGAAGAACTCTAGCATTAAAATAAAGAATATAATAAATATCACTACACCTCCAAATCACATTATTTAACTAAAACTCCACCGTAACACATTGATCAAAAGCATCTACCCACTTGCAATAAGCATCTGGCTTTGTAGAAAGGAACCATATACCCTCTTTATGCCCTGTTGCCTCCACTTTACCAATAGAATGATAACCAAGCGTTTCCCAAAACAGTTTCAAGTGTTGAAAAGGCCAATGAATTTCAACCACAAAAAAGGAAGGTTTAAATTTTCTAGGAAACTCTTTGTAATTCACCCGAGCTAATTTATTAGATGCACCCCTAATGTTCTAAACTATTGTATTTAAACTATCTATAATATAAAGATAGAATAATAAAATAGTAGTGAATATAAAATTGGTTCACTAACCTTAAGAGGAGGCTTCAAACATAGGACAGACTCCCTTATCCCTGCCTTCCCTCATTGCATCATTCGACGGAAAGACTTCCATCCTCGGTGGTACTACCGCTGTAGCAACCTCGTGGAAGTGTCCACCACAGTGATTCCATTCTTCTCCATCGGTGAGCTTTGCAAGGACAGCGGTCTTTGCCATTTCCGGAGGGAGGAGTTGTGGGGCGCTGGGGTTTGGTGAGAAGACGGCATCGCAGACGCATCTCCATTCCTCACACATGACCCACATTGCTTGAACATGGTTTGAAATTTAATCCTGGCTCGTGAAGAAGTAGACTCGTCAGCAAGAGTAGCATGCAACGTGCGCCTTGTTTTTCTATCCGAACCTTTGCTTGAGTATTCCCTTCTTTGGGCCTTAAAAATTTGCTTTTGGCTCATCTTATATTTTTCCTTCCTCAATACTTGCTCCGAGCTTAATTCTTCGTTCCTACATGCCTCTTCAACGTGAACCACATACGAGTTATTAGCTAATGAATCATCATTCATATTAGTCCCGTGATCCTCGCCGACAACCACGCCTATCACAACATCATCCGTTGCATTTGATTTTCGAATTTTGATCATTAATTAGCGTTGAATTTTCACCAACCTTGGTCTTGGTGGTGCCAAGATCAACACTCTTCCCTTTCGTGGTGATTCTACCCAAGCATTATGCCTTATCATGACCATAACGTGCACAAGAAGCACATATTAAATATAGACTTTCATACTCCACTGCATGAGTTACTCCTTCCACAATAATATTCTTGATTACCGGCAATTCCAAATTTATTTGAACACATACTCAGGCATATCTCCATCTCTCTGCCAATTTAGTGGCAGGTCCACTTTGATTGGGACACCTATCGTAGAAGTAATATGCATCATAGCCTGCTCTTAGTAACACTAGATTGGAAGTCCCGAAACCCGAATCTATGCAGGCATTGACCCGAAGGACTCTTCACATGGTAAAAAATCTACATCCTATGGTTTTACAGCGACATAATGTCTCTCTATCAACCATGGGCCACCAAGCATGACTTTATCCCGATCTTCAGCGGCATCAAATTTCATCTGGAAATATCCAAATCCCACATCTAGATGATCAAAGCCACCTTGCCAGACCATCTGAAGCTTATGTGAAAAAGCTGTATAACTGTAATTCTTGTCCAAAACTTTGATCACTAAGGCATCTCTATAAAATTCTGCCAAGCAGAAGTTTGTCTCTTTTGTGAATCTAACATACAGAAGTTGAAAATCACCCTGTTTATCTATCACCATCGCTATATCATCTCTAGAAAGAGATCCTACAAGTAACTTTATTTCCAAAGAAGACCTTTGAAGTCTTTGAAAAACTTCCCCAAAAAATTCTCTTCATAAATAACTTTATAAAGGCTTTAGATTTCTCTGCATAAATAACTTTATTTCCAAAGAAGACCTTTGAACTTTGAAAAACTTCCCCAAAAAATTCTCCTTGCCACCGAATGTACACCCACACTCACTCTCCCCCTTATCTCTTCTGACGGCATAGTCATCATCCTCTTCATGTTTTGCCCTCAAATCCTTGCTCCTGCTATCTCTTTCGCTCATTTTTTTCTAAGTACAGAAATACGTACTCCTGTTTGAGAATTTAGATGGTAGAATATGATATATTTCAAATTATTTATCATAATAAAATAAAATATTCATTTTTAATTTGAATAGAAATTCAATAATATTATTTAATTTTTAATAGTATTTTATTTAAAATATAAATATAAAATATTTTAAAAAATAATTACTCAACCCACGCTTTTCCGTGGGCACGACCTAGTAATCTTTAAAAAAAAAAAAAAAACATACAACACTACAATAGGAAAAATTTTAAAAAAAAAGGGCAAATTCTCAAAGGAACTTATATCTATGATAGTTCACTCATTCGTTCACTTTAATAAGAGAATTGCATTTTAGAAAATTTTAATCTTTAAAAAAATTCAACACTATAATCGTTCAACCCTTATTCTATTTTAAACATTATACTGTAAAATGTATACATTTTTTTCACATAAATACAAATTAAATAATAAAATATCTCATTTTAGTTTAGAATAAGCAAATAACTTTTTAGATTTCATTTCGTCCATTCTTGAAGAGTGCAAACCAAATTAGGCATTAGGTTAATTGACATCATAATTTATTAGAAGGGTTTTTCTGTGTAAACACACATTTGAACTGACAAATAAATATTTTAGTTATTATGAAAATAAACAATTATCTAATGTAAAAAGTGAGAGAATAGTAAATTTATTATGTATAACCAATGCAGTGCTAAATATGTAATTATGTATAATGGCATAAAATTTAGAATAAATAATTTTATAACATGAAATAAAAAATTTTATAATAAAATATTCAAATAAAAAATCTTAAAAACAAAATAAAACTAGTGCTTGATATTATGATAAGGATAAATGTGAATGTCCATTAATATTTGGGTGGGTGATTTATTTTCTCAAAAAAAAAAATTCAAGCTTTCAAATGAATCAAATTAATGAAGGTTTAAAATATGAGTTTAGTATGTGTATAAATAAAAACAAAATCTCTGATATTTCACAATACAACATCAATACATAATAAACATTTTTCTCTTTCTCTTTAAAAGCTGCAAGATATAGATATATATCATTTCTATTATATTAAGATAATAATATTGGTGAATATACTAGAGTATTCTATTTATATTTTATTTATTTATTTATTTTACAACACGTTATCAGTACGAGATTCTAATCAAAATTTTGGAAGACTCAAGTAATAAATATTCATTATGTCAAAACTCTCTGATCTTGAATTTAATACTCTTAATATATCTAGAAATAACTATTTATCATGGATATTAGATGCTGACATTTATCTTGATTCAATATATCTTGGAGATACTATTAAGACTGAAAATAAAGTATCCCAGAAGGATAAAGCCAAGGCCATGATCTTCCTTCATCATCATCTTGATAAAGGATTGAAAAATGAATATCTCACACTAAAAGTTCTTGCATATCCGTGGAAGAACCTTGAAAAAAGGTATAATCGTCAAAAGACAGTGATACTTCCTCAAGTTCAATATGAGTCAACACACTTGTGTCTATAGGATTTTAAATTTATAAATGAATACAATTCAGCAATATTCCGAATTACCTCACAAATGAAATTATGTGGCGAAAAGATAGCTGATAGTGACATGTTAGAGAAAATTTTTTCGACCTTCCATGTCTCGAATGTGCTCCTTGATAAACCCCAATTTTGTGGTTTATCTTATGCTTAATTTGGGAGATTTTATCAACTTTTCCCACATTTATTCAATGAAATAGCATGGTTTTACAATTCTCCCTTGATTTGTGCTTAAATGTGAAAACATGTTTTTTAGACCCTAAAATTGGTGATTGTAATTCACTTTAATTTCATTCGATGCCTTGATATGTTTGTTGAGTGATTTCAGGTCCATAAGGAAAGTATTGGATGGAAGAAGTGAGGAGAAAAGTATGCAAAGTGGGAGAACTCATGAAGAAATGAAGGAACCGTAAAGTTGTCAAGCCTGACCTCTTCGCACTCAATCGACCATAACTTTAGCTACAGAGGTCCAAATGAGGCAGTTTCAGTTGCGTTGGAAAGCTAACATCCGGGGCTTCGAAATAATATAAAATTTGTCATATGTTGCTTCGCGTATAGGGGCGCGCACGCGCCATGTACACGTGCGCGCCGATGCTGCTCGTGGCCCACTAAAGATGAAATCGCTGGGGGCGATTTCTGAAGCACTTTGGGCCCAACCTAACTCATTCCTGATGCTATTTCATGCAGAATTCAAGCTTGGGCAAGGGGGGAGCAATTGTTTGTAGTTTTGGCATCATGTAGGTTAGTTTCTAGAGAGAGAAGCTCCCTCTTCTCTCTAGAAGTAGGTTAGGTTAATTTCTCCTAGATCTAGGTTCAATCTCATCTTTTCATCTTGTTTCCTTTATGATTTCTTGCTTCTACACTTCCATTCTCTTAGTTTATGATGTTAATTTCCTTTTTATGCTCTCTTTTATGTTCATGGATGCTTATGTTGGATTTAGATCTCTTTTAATGAAATTTAATGTTAAATGTTCTTTTAATTGATGATTTGAGTTGTTGATTTACTTTTCTTGCAATTGGTAGTTGGTAGATTTATTATTCTTGCACTTTTACCATGCTTTCCATTTGTACCCACCAAGTGTTTGACAAAATGCTTGGTTGGGCTTTAGAGTAGATTTTGAGCATTCTTGGCTTGGAAAGAGTAATTAGGCAATCTTGAGTCATGAAAACCCGACTTATGTTGGTGATCTAGAGTTGTTAGCTAGTATGATTTTCATTGACTCTAATCTCTTGCTAATTCAATTAGAAGGTGATTAGGACTTTTGGATTGAGATTAGCTAGTCTTATTAGACTTTCTCTCATGGAAGATAACCTATATCTTCTTCCATCATTGGGGATGACGTAATAAGATAAATTCTTGTTAATTATTGTTATTAGTGACTAGGATGGAAAGCCTATGATCTCAATTCTAGCCATGAATGTCTCTCTTTATTAATTGCTTTCTTTAATTACTTGCTTAATTTACTTTTTCTTGTTCCTCTTATAACCCAAAACCCCCTTGCATCTTCATAGCCAATAATTGACTACTTCATTGCAATTCCTTGTGAGACGACCCAGAGTCTAAATACTTCGGTTAATTCTTATTTGGGGTTTGTACTTGTGACAACCAAATTTTTGCATGTGAGGATTCGTTGTTAGTGTAGAACTATACTTGCAACGAGAATTCATTCAATTGAGGAAATTCTATATCAACAAAAGTTCTCACATCAAAATGGCGCCGTTACCGGGGAGTTGCAATGGTGTTATATTATTGGCTATTGTGAATATTGTGAATATGTTTGCCTTTTTAGTTTTTGTTAGCTTTAGAACTTTGTTGCTTATTTTTGTTAGCTTTTGTTTTTATTTGCCACTATGAATTCTCATCACTTTGGCTATGAGTTTGGTTCAAATTATATTGTAGGAAATGAAAGCTTTAATGAGGACATGCATCAAGGATTTGGAGATCAAAGGTGGGAGGAGCCCCAAGCTTATGGACAACCTTCTTGGCAACAACCTCCTTCTGAATCAAGTCTGACAAGAGTACTTGGGGACATGACTACTATCCTCACGGAGATACACAAGGACCAAAGGGCATTCTATGCCACCCGGGCCGTCCAAGCATCACCCCAACGTAACTACTCTCCAGATTCTTATGGGTATAATCCTAATCCTAATGCATATCAATCTAGTGTGTGTGATGATCCTTATTGTAGTTGTCAATCACAATCACCACCACCCTATGCCTATGAACCACCTCTCCAACATAGTTTTGAACCACTGCACTCACAAACCTCATACCACCAAACACCTCCATGTGACCCCAACCCATATCCACCATACCAACCACCTTGTGAACCCTATGAACCATATGAAGAACCACCCCAATTCCACCACCAATACCTTCAAGAACCACCACCTCCATACTATTACCAAGATGAATCACCTCCCATGCATGATAACTTTCAACCGCAAAATGAATTTCCCTTTCCACCACAACCCTCTATGGAAGAATACCCATATCTATCAATCCAAGAGCAATATGATCCTACTTATACTAGCCAAGTGGAACAAGAGCCAATGGATCGTCTCAAAGAAGCAATGGATCGGCTTCAAGCAATCATCCGTCAAAAGGAGCAAGAGGAAGCCCAAAAGAGGCACGAAGCTATCGAGGCTAACCTTGCCAAAATTAAAGCCAACTTGGACTCATGGGACTCATGCAACAAGCAAAGGATCTCCACGGATGAATGTGAAAAATCAACCGAAGAAAGGAGCATGAAGGAGATTTTAGAATCTCAATATGAGGACAAGGAGATGGGGTATGTCTTACAACAAGTGGAGAGTGAAGAGATTGTTGATGAAGAAAAAGTGGTTGAAGAGCTAGGCAAAGTTGAGCAAGAGGTGAATTTTAAGCTTAAGAGCACTTCCACACCAAGTGATGTTGTTGATGAATTTGTGGAAGTTGTTGAACTTTCTTCCATTGAACTTGAAGATGATGTAAAGGAGGGTGCGCAACCTCCTAAGCATATAATGAATGATGAAGAATTAGAAGAAGGTGAGCAAATAACAAATCTTCCTCTTAAAGATGAGCCCACACCAACACATGATCCTTTGGAATTTGAGGAATCTTCTCCTATTGAAATTGAGGTAGATGTTGAGAAAAGTCCCACATTACCTCCAAGTTATGACATGAAGAGTGGGGAAGAGCTAGAAGAAGTTGGTGAAGAGGTAGTTGAATATGAAGAACTTTGTCAAGAGGAAGAGGTTGAAGTTAAAGAAGCTTGCCAAGAGGTGGAGGTAGTCAAGAAAGAGCACAAGGGAGTAGACCCCGTATTGTCCAAGTGTGGGGAGGTCCCCCTTCCTAAGTCACCATCCAACATAACATTCAAGTGGGTAAAATTCTTATCTCTAATCTTTACTTTCCCACTTGAATATGGTTTGATTGAGAATGATGGGCAACTTAGAGTTCTTTGTGGAACTAAGAGTAAGAGGGAGATGGTTAGTGATTGGAAACATCACTCTACGTTCATAATGGTTGCATCCTCAAGGTTGAATAGCAATGGTTGGTGTAGAACCAAATTGTATGGGTCTATGAGAATGTTTGGAGGTCTAATTGAGAATTCACAAGACTTGTCACCCAAATTAACTATGGTAGTCAATGAGAAGATGGGTGAAAGAACAAGGTTTGGGACCCCGGAATCCATTTCAACATTCAACACTCTTGGGGCCTTGTCATCTACCTAAGCTTACTTGAAGGCCTTGTGCGCCTAGTTTGGGATCCCGGTAGACATTGGAGATGCAAACAATGGTGGGGATTCAAGGATGAATTCAAGCATAAACCACCCTAGCAAGGACCCCCACCAAATGTCCAACTTAAGAATTTAAACTAAAAGTGCTAGGTGGGAGACACCCCACCATGGTAAACTCTTTTCATTTTCTCTTTTGTAAATATTGGTAGAATAGGTTTGATTTCATATTTTGTTTAGTTTGTTGAGTATATTTGGTAGTATAATATGTTAAATAAGGTATTAGGGTGTTTTGGTAGCTGTTTGGAGGTTTGGAAGGCTTGGTTTGCTGCAAGAACTTGGAAAAATTTTGAAAAACAGAGCACCAACCCGCGCGTGCGCGCACCTGGCGTGTACGTGCACCTCAAGCATTTTTGACCATCCACGCGGATGCAAAAATTCATCCCTCCATACATTGAACCGAGAGTTGCCTACACTGCGTCAGCACCATGCCTAGGGCACAAACCAACCCGCACGTACGCGCACCTGGCGCGTACGCACCGTCGACTCTAATTGCGCAATGCACGCATACGCACGCTGTGCACGTGCGCACCGATAGCGCCACCTACCCCTCTGGTACAAAAACCAGAAAGTTATATCAATTTTGTGCCTATTTTGTGCCCGCGCACTGTGCGCGTCTGCGTCGCAAAAAAAAAAGAGTTTTTTTTCTCATCTTCCATTTTTTTTGTCCATTGCATTCGCATACTTCTATTCTTTGCATTCTCATTTTGTTTTTATAGCCTGTTTTTACTTTATTTTTTTTGAGTTTCTTATTTTAATAATGGTGTTGAATGCTCTTACTCAATTGTTGAGAATTTCTTGGTTAATCTTGGTACTTCTAGACTTGTTTGATATTGATGGGTAATGAAATTTCTAATTCAACGCTTAACCTCTGATGATCCTTGTACCCTTTGTGCATTGATATGAGCTTACATATCTTTCATGACCCACTCTTTCTAGTTGAACTTGATGCTTTTGAGTGCTCTTCATGCTTTGACTTTACTCTTGCATCAAGTATTAGTTAATATGCCTTTGCTTATATTGTTTTCTCACTCACATGTTGTAGCTACCATGTAGTGAGAACCTTACTCTTATTTGGCATTAGCCCCTGCCTATGTTCTATTTGCTTTGATATCTTTGATGTAGGCTTAATTATCCTTCTTTCTTTTTCCTTTTAGGTTGGCCACCAAGAAGATAAGGAATGGAAAAGATTTTAAATGGGGCAACAAACAAGTTCATCCGCATAACCTTTTGAAGGAGCTCATCAATTGTAACTACCCGTCCACCTTGTTCTTCTTTGCATGCACCGAGGACGGTGCAAATTTTTAAGTGTGGGGAGGTCGTCCGACCGATCTCCATGGGTAACAATTTCCTTTTTCAACACCAATTCTTGATTTCCTTTTTTAGTTAGTTGCTTGCATTGCATGATAGACTGCATGTTAGTTAGAATTTGTACATATTTTTACCACTTTCTTTTTATGTTAGGACTACTTGGTTAGGGTGATCATTTCTTTTCCAAGAAACTATTTTTAGGGCACCCTACCAATTTAAAAAAAATTGTTGAACTTGCTTGAAGAATTTATTTTGGAACATGGTTTTTGAGCTAAGAACACAAGCATGTGAATTTTGAGCCCAATTGTGTGGTTACATCTTATAACCACTTATTTTCCATTCTTGTGTACATTGTTCTATTTCTATGATTGTAATCTTTGATTTGTTTGATTATTTATGTCCATTATTCTATGTATACATGCATTTATATGATTGAGACTGATGGATATTTTGGAAAACGAATTCCAATCACCTAAAACTCACCGGCAAGTGTACCGGGTCGCATTAAGTAGTAATAACTCACATGAGTGAGGTCGATCCCACAGGGATTGAAGGATTGAGCAATTTTAGTTTGGTGGTTGATTTAGTCAAGCGAATCAAGGGTTAATTTGAGTTGTTTGTGTTCAACAGAAGCTAAATTGCATGAAATTTAAAGGGAGATGGATAAATGACTGTAAATTAAAGAGCAAAGGAAGTAAAGAAACTGAATCTTAAAATGCAAGTAATGGAAATTGCAGAAACTTAGATTGTAAGAAATGTAAATGACTGAAGCTTAAAGTACAAGAGATGTAAATTGCTTGAATTATAAAAGGATTTGGGAACTGAGATTGCAGAATTAAACAAGAAAAATGAAATACCAATTAACAGAGAAGTCGAAAGTGAATTAAGATGCAACAGATCTAAACAAGAAAAGGAAAATTACTTGAGAAACCAAACAGAAAGTAAAATGCAGCTCAATTGCAATAGCTAAAGGAAAGTTGAAGATCTCAGGGGTGGAGGAGATTAGAGAACAAGTCTAGATCTCAAATCCTTCCTTGATCCAACAAGAGAGTAATTGCAAAAGAAACAGAAGAACAAATTGCAGAAGAAGTAAAAGATAAAAGTAGTAAATAGAATTTGGATTCAAATCATAGTTTCTAGAATTATGCAGAAAAATAACAAAGAGATCTCAAGGTGAGATTGAAACAGAATTTCTTCAATTCTTCACCTAAGATCCAAGACAAGAAGTAGAGAATGGAAAGTTAAGAACAAGGAAGAAGAGAGATCAATTCTCCTTCCTAATTCTCAGAGAACCAAAGTAATAATTCACAAGAAAGTTCAAAGTAAAAACTCTCAGAATTACAAGTGAAAATTCTAAAAAAAGAAAAAGGGTCCTTTCTAAATCAAACTAGCTTCTGTTTATACACTTCCTATTCTTGGATTTTAGAATTTTGAGTGGGCCTTTTAATTTGGTGAAGAATTGAATTTAAATTGAATTTTGGTTCAATTTAGGCCCATGGGTGTTTGCTCCCAGTAGTGTGCTCAGCTCCTGGTGAGAGCGCAGCATCATGGCTTATGTTCTTGGCCCTTTGTAGCGTGCCGAGCTTGTGTGCATCAGGGTAGCGCTCTGCTCTCTTTGAGAGCGCAGCATCATGCTTCCTTGGGACTTGTCTTGTGCGCACCAATTCTCCTTGGGCCATGCCAAATTGTGCGTGTCATGCCTCCCTGGCCGTGTCACACTCACGCCTCATGCATCAAGGAATAAGGAGAGTAGCGCTCAGCTCTTGGTAAGAGCGCAACACTCCCTTTGTTTTGGTGAGGTCTCAAGTTCGAAACCTTGGGGAGGCATTGCTGGCCTTTTTGTTTGTGAGGGAAACCAAGCTAGCGCATGCCTTGAGTGGGGCGTCCTTGAGTTCGAACCTTGGGGGTTGCATTTCAGCCAAGTTTGGCTTAATTCCTTGGAGAGTAGCGCTCCCTTCCTCCCCCTTGCTCATGAGTTCGAACCCTATGGCAAGCATTGGCAAGCTTTTCTCTTTGGATTTATTTTGGATGGAGCCCGATAATGCTCTTGACAAGACCGGAGCATTATGCTTCTCCCCTTTCTTCCTTGGTTTATTATAGTGCTCAGCTCTCAAGGAGAGCGTAGCATCCAAGCCTTGCTTCCTTGGTTCATTGTTGTGCTCCTTTGGAGAGCACTGAGCTCTTGGAGAGAGCATTGTGGCTTTCCTCCTTCATTGTGCCACGCTTCCTTGTTTCTTTTGCCACACTTTTCTCTTCCTTGGGCCATGCTTCTTAGGCTACGCTTTCTTGTTTTCTTCTTTTCTTCACCTACAAGTAATCAAAACAACCAATTAAAGTATCACCAAATTCACAAGGTTTATAAATCATCTAAAAAATAAATTAAATTTAGCTTAAACCTCATGATTTAGCATCAATTAAAGGGTGGTTGATTGATTCAAAGAAACCATGCAATTCCACTCTAAATTACTAACTTACAATGCAAGAAAGTGCATAAAACTTAATGAAACAAGTGAAAAATTGCTAAAAAATTAGCACAAGATGACTTGTCATCACAACACCAAACTTAAACCTTGTTTGTCCCCAAGCAAAAAAAGAATTATGCTCAAAAGTTATTTTAATTAGAATGGATTGAAGAATAACTTATAATGCCCTGTGAGTGAAGTGATTAAGTGACAGTGGGGTGAACTCTAAATTATATGCTCATGCAAGGGCTTCAGTGCTTACTAGTCCCTACATCTTGGAAGTCTTAGGTCCTAGAACTTTCATCCAAATAATATCATGGAGATCTCTCTATAGGTAATCACCTTGAAGCAGCTTATAATTTCTGTGTTTTGGTCTTGACTCTAAGTGTCATGTCTCAAAGCGGCTCTTTAGATAAGCTTTCAATCAATACTCCTAAACCAGTTGGTTTTAAGGTATTAGGTATTAAAGCACCCTTAAGGATTTACTTGCTCAAGCCTCTCTCTTTGACACAACTTGACCACAAGCATTTACTATAATAATCCCTATTTGAGTTCTTGTTTCTTTCTTCTTTTCTGCCTAGTAATTGATGCTCAGAACCTTGGGCCATGTTCTTTTGTTTTATATTTTCTTTATTTTCTTTTGTTTGCTGCTTCTTGGATCAATAAATGTTTGAGAATCTCCACAATACTTCTTTGAACTCTATGTCCTGCCTATGAGCTCCCATGCAAGTTTTCATAAGCATGCAACCTCAATGCATAATCATACAACTAGAACCACCACTTCTCCTAATCTTTTGCTTGCCTCAAAACTGTTAAATTCTTCAATCCTTCTTTTCAAAGAACTGTCATGTTATGCCTTTTTGAGACATTGAGTGCAAACAAGTTTGGAGAGTATAGGGTTGTGAATGATCAAGCATCTTAATTATTGAATTACAGGAAAACTACACTAGACAGACAAACAGACAAACAGGGATACAATATCACTTTTAATCATAGCAGTGTCTGATGCAAAATAATCACTTAACAATACAACCTTTTGGAGTTTACTTGCTTTACTCCTCATCATTATCATTGCTGGTCTTCACATTCCTCTTTCATCTCTTTGGGTGATGATGCTTAATCCTTCCAAAAACTTGTATGATACTCTGTAATGATATTGAAAGTTGCTTGTCCCCCAAGCACTTGAAAGAAGAAATGGTTAGCATGCATGAATTATTTGTGGGCTTTTGAACTTACTTTGGTGTGGGAACACCAAACTTAGTACCTTATCAATGGTTCTCATGCACCAAATTAACCATATGTGGAACTCTTTTTCTTTGCTAAAGGTAATAAGATTAAAAACTATAAAACAGACATTGGTTAAGTAGTTTCTCTGCTTGCTTGGAGCTAGCAACCATTTATGCAGAAGGTGAGAATGTGTTTTTAAATGAGATTTTTGGTGGAACACCAAACTTAGCATTCTTCATTCTCCCTTAAATTGTTTTGGTGTGCAACACCAAACTTAGCTCCTTGCAATATAGAGAAAGTTACTTATCCTTTTTATTGAATGGAAAGAAAACTACCTCAGGTTGGGTTGCCTCCCAACAAGCGCTTCTTTATTGTCATTAGCTTGACATCCTTCATTCTTTGATTATGGAAGTTGAAAATCCTGTTGCCTTTGATTTTCTCCTCTTGATGTGGGCTTCCTTTCCTCTGTTTCTTCTTGTGGAACTTCTCTATGATGCTTTTCTTGGCTAATTGTTTCTTTTTCCATAGCCCTCTCACTTTCTTCTATGATTGCTTTCCATTTCTCCCACCTAGCAATTTTTTCGTTGTTTTTCATGTCATCTTCAGTGACTCTAGGGAGGATATTTGCCCCTTTCTCTCCCATTTCTGCAATGTGTTTAGCCATTTGCTCTATTTGCCTTTCAAGTTTTATGATTGAGGCTTCTTGGTTTTTGCTTGTTATGGCTTGATCTTTCCTTGCTGCTTCCTGATCTTGTCTCGCCATCTCTTGAATTTTTATGAACTTCTCCATCATTATCTTATGGTGCTTCATCATCTTTTCCATCGATATCTCCAAGTTGAAGATCCTTTGAGTGTTTTGTGATGTATGTGGCTGGTTGTGGGGTGTTGAACAAGATGGTTGATGAAAGTTGTTTTGGGAGAATTGTGAAGTATGATGGGGTTGGAAGTATGTGTGTTGTGGTGGTGCGTAATGGTTATTATTGTTAGGGTGGTTTTTGTGCTGGTTTGTGAAGCTGAGGTTGTTGTAATTGAGGTTCCTTGGTCCTTAATTTTGGTGCTCACTCCTCCTCCAGTTGGAATGAGTCCTCCAGGGTGGGTTGTATACATCACCCTTAGACTTGTGTTGGAACAGGCTTGCGGTGCTGTTTGGAGCGTGTAATCGCTTATGACTTTGTTGCTCATAGTTAATTGCTTCAAAACCTTTTTCAGGTTGATTCCAACCATGTGAGTTTTGAGGCAGGTTGTGTGCATTTACTACAGCAGTTCGCAGCTCATTGATTTTTCTGACCATCAGCTCCAGTTATTGTTGAAGTTGTTGGTGTATCTGCTTGTTTTGGGCCATGATTGCACTTATACCTTCAATTTCCATCACTCCCTCTTCTTGTGTGGATGGTTGCACTTCTGCCTCTAGCTCACCAATTTCCTGGGGTGGTTTCAACTTGGTCAAGAATTCACTCACTAGATCCTCCCATCTGGCGATACTTCCTTGTGGGAAGGCTTCAAGCCACTGAGCAACTTCATTCATGGTGATGATCGGATGCTTCAATTCATGGGTTGCATTGTCATTTAGGGTGATGACACTACTCCCACAATGATTGGAATTTGTTGGGTTCTCTTCCATGATCTGTATAATCACAAACAGTCCAAATGAAGATTAAATATACTCATGCCAAAATATGGTCAAAGGGTTAGTTAGCACAATGTGTCAAACAGTTTATAAGCTTGAAAGATCAATAAGAGAAAACTGCTTCTGTTGCTTTACTCAGTGAGCAAAAATACAAGAAACGCACAGGACCAGAAAACCAATAACACTTCAATCTATTGCTAGAGTGAAGTTTTGGTTAGCTTAGGCAAAAATTCAAACAGTTAATGTGTTAGTCTAAAATTAAAGAAACAGAAAAGAAAAAGTGCTTGATCTAGACCTCCACTTCACTTAATCATTATCAATCTAATCAATCCCCGGCAACGGCGCCAAAAACTTGATGGATATTTTGGAAAACGAATTCCAATCACCTAAAACTCACCGGCAAGTGTACCGGGTCGCATTAAGTAGTAATAACTCACATGAGTGAGGTCGATCCCACAGGGATTGAAGGATTGAGCAATTTTAGTTTGGTGGTTGATTTAGTCAAGCGAATCAAGGGTTAATTTGAGTTGTTTGTGTTCAACAGAAGCTAAATTGCATGAAATTTAAAGGGAGATGGATAAATGACTGTAAATTAAAGAGCAAAGGAAGTAAAGAAACTGAATCTTAAAATGCAAGTAATGGAAATTGCAGAAACTTAGATTGTAAGAAATGTAAATGACTGAAGCTTAAAGTACAAGAGATGTAAATTGATTGAATTATAAAAGGATTTGGGAACTGGGATTGCAGAATTAAACAAGAAAAATGAAATACCAATTAACAGAGAAGTCGAAAGTGAATTAAGATGCAACAGATCTAAACAAGAAAAGGAAAATTACTTGAGAAACCAAACAGAAAGTAAAATGCAGCTCAATTGCAATAGCTAAAGGAAAGTTGAAGATCTCAGGGGTGGAGGAGATTAGAGAACAAGTCTAGATCTCAAATCCTTCCTTGATCCAACAAGAGAGTAATTGCAAAAGAAACAGAAGAACAAATTGCAGAAGAAGTAAAAGATAAAAGTAGTAAATAGAATTTGGATTCAAATCATAGTTTCTAGAATCATGCTGAAAAATAACAAAGAGATCTCAAGGTGAGATTGAAACAGAATTTCTTCAATTCTTCACCTAAGATCCAAGACAAGAAGTAGAGAATGGAAAGTTAAGAACAAGGAAGAAGAGAGATCAATTCTCCTTCCTAATTCTCAGAGAACCAAAGTAATAATTCACAAGAAAGTTCAAAGTAAAAACTCTCAGAATTACAAGTGAAAATTCTAAAAAAAGAAAAAGGGTCCTTTTTAAATCAAACTAGCTTCTGTTTATACACTTCCTATTCTTGGATTTTAGAATTTTGAGTGGGCCTTTTAATTTGGTGAAGAATTGAATTTAAATTGAATTTTGGTTCAATTTAGGCCCATGGGTGTTTGCTCCCAGTAGTGTGCTCAGCTCCTGGTGAGAGCGCAGCATCATGGCTTATGTTCTTGGCCCTTTGTAGCGTGCTGAGCTTGTGTGCATCAGGGTAGCGCTCTGCTCTCTTTGAGAGCGCAGCATCATGCTTCCTTGGGACTTGTCTTGTGCGCACCAATTCTCCTTGGGCCATGCCAAATTGTGCGTGTCATGCCTCCCTGGCCGTGTCACACTCACGCCTCATGCATCAAGGAATAAGGAGAGTAGCGCTCAGCTCTTGGTAAGAGGGCAGCACTCCCTTTGTTTTGGTGAGTCTCAAGTTCGAAACCTTGGGGAGGCATTGCTGGCCTTTTTGTTTGTGAGGGAAACCAAGCTAGCGCATGCCTTGAGTGGGGCGTCCTTGAGTTCGAACCTTGGGGGTTGCATTTCAGCCAAGTTTGGCTTAATTCCTTGGAGAGTAGCGCTCCCTTCCTCCCCCTTGCTCATGAGTTCGAACCCTGTGGCAAACATTGGCAAGCTTTTCTCTTTGGATTTATTTTGGATGGAGCCCGATAATGCTCTTGACAAGAGCGGAGCATTATGCTTCTCCCCTTTCTTCCTTGGTTCATTATAGTGCTCAGCTCTCAAGGAGAGCGTAGCATCCAAGCCTTGCTTCCTTGGTTCATTGTTGTGCTCCTTTGGAGAGCACTGAGCTCTTGGAGAGAGCATTGTGGCTTTCCTCCTTCGTTGTGCCACGCTTCCTTGTTTCTTTTGCCACACCTTTCTCTTCCTTGGGCGACGCTTCTTAGGCTACGCTTTCTTGTTTTCTTCTTTTCTTTACCTACAAGTAATCAAAACAACCAATCAAAGTATCACCAAATTCACAAGGTTTATAAATCATCTAAAAATAAATTAAATTTAGCTTAAACCTCATGATTTAGTATCAATTAAAGGGTGGTTGATTGATTCAAAGAAACCATGTAATTCCACTCCAAATTACTAACTTACAATGCAAGAAAGTGCATAAAACTTAATGAAACAAGTGAAAAATTGCTAAAAAAAAATTAGCACAAGATGACTTGTGGTGTGCGAAATCGTGATCATTCCATTCCTTGGTAACGGCGCTAAAAACTCAATACGCACGTTCATGATCTTATATCTGTTTCACAACTTCGTACAACTAACCAGCAAGTGCACTGGGTCGTCTAAGTAATAAACCTTACGTGAGTAAAGGTCGATCCCACGGAGATTTTCAGCTTGAAGCAAGCTATGGTCACCTTGTAAATCTCAGTCAGGCGGATTCAAATGTATTAAGAAATTATAGTGGATGAAAATCAATAAAATATAAAATAGGATAGTGGTACTTATGTAATTCATTGGTGAGAAATTTAGATAAGCGTATAGAGATGCTTTCGTTCCTCTGATCTCTGTTTTCCTGCTGTCTTCATCCAATCAATCCTACTCATTTCCATGGCAAGCTTTATGTAGGGCATCACCGTTGTCAATGGCTACATCCCATCCTCCTGTGAAAATGGTCCAATGTGCTGTCACTGCATGGCTAATCATCTGTCGGTTCTCGATCATACTGGAATAGGATTTACTATCCTTTTGCGTCTGTCACTACGCCCAGCACTCACGAGTTTGAAGCTCGTCACACCCATCCCTTCCCAGATCCTACTCGGAATACCACAGACAAGGTTTAGACTTTTCGGATCTCAGGAATGGCCATCCATGGGTTCTAACTTATACCACGAAGACACTAATAACTCAGACTCGGTCCCCTGTATTAGATATCCAAGAGATATCCATTAATTCTAAGGTAGAACGAAAGTGGTTGTCAGGCACACGTTCATAAGTTGCGAATGATGATGACTGTCACGATCATCACATCCATCATATTGAAGTACGAATGAATATCTTAGAAGCGGAATAAGTTGAATTGAATAGAAAAATAGTAGTACTTTGCATTAATCTTTGAGGAACAGCAGAGCTCCACATCTTAATCTATGGTGTGTAGAAACTCTACCGTTGAAAAATACATAAGTGAAAGGTTCAAGCATGGCCGAATGGCCAGCCCCCGTGATCTAAGAACTAAACATCCCAAGATGATCCGAAGATGTAAACACAATAGTAAAAAGTCCTATTTATACTAAACTAGTTACTAGGGTTTACAAAAATAAGTAAATGATGCAGAAATTCACTTCCGGGGCCAACTTGGTGTGTGCCTTGGCTGAGCTTGAAGTTTACACGTGGAGAGGTCATTCTTGGAGTTGAACGCCAGTTTGTAATATGTTACTGGCGTTGAACTCCACTTTGCAACCTGTTTCTGGCGTTTGACTCCAGAATGCAGCATGGAACTGGCGTTGAACGCCAGTTTACGTCGTCAATCCTTATTCAAAGTATGGACTATAATATATTGCTGGAAAGCCCTGGATGTCTACTTTCCAACGCAATTGGAAGCGCGCCATTTAGAGTTTTGTATATCTAGAAAATCAACTTTGAGTACAGGGAGGTCAGAATCCAACAGCATCTGCAGTCCTTCTTCAACCTCTGAATCTGATTTTTGCTCAGGTCCCACAATTTCAGCCAGAAAATACCTGAAATCATAGAAAAACACACAAACTCATAGTAAAGTCCAGAAATTTGATTTTTAATTAAAAACTAATAAAAATATAATGAAAACTAATTAAATCATACTAAAAACATACTAAAAATAATGCCAAAAAATGTATAAATTATCCGCTCATCACAACACCAAACTTAAATTGTTGCTTGTCCCCAAGCAACTGAAAATTAAATAGGATAAAAAGAAGAGAATATACTATAAATTCCAAAATATCAATGAAACTTAGCTCCAATCAGATGAGCGGGACTTGTAGCTTTTTGCCTCTTGAATAGTTTTGGCATCTCGCTTTATCCATTGAGGTTTAGAATGATTGGCATCTATAGGAACTTAGAATTCAGATAGTGTTATTGATCCTCCTAGTTCAGTATGTTGATTCTTGAACACAGCTACTTTATGAGTCTTGGCCGTGGCCCTAAGCACTTTGTTTTCCAGTATTACCACCGGATACATAAATGCCACAGACATATAATTGGGTAAACCTTTTCAGATTGTGACTCAGCTTTGCTAAAGTCCCCAATTAGAGGTGTCCAGGGTTCTTAAGCACACTCTTCTTTTGCTTTGGACCTTGACTTTAACCGCTCAGTCTCAAGTTTTCACTTGACACCTTCACGCCACAAGCACATGGTTAGGGACAGCTTGGTTTATCCGCTTAGGCCAGGATTTTATTCCTTTAGGCCCTCCTATCCACTGATGCTCAAAGCCTTGGATCCTTTTTATTATCCTTGCCTTTTGGTTTTAAGGGTTACTGGCTTTTTGCTCTTGCCTCTTGGTTTTAAGAGCTTTTGGCTTTTTCTGCTTGCTTTTTCTTTTTCTTTTTTTTTTCTGCAAGCTTTTGTATTCACTGCTTTTTCTTGCTTCAAGAATCATTTTTATGATTTTTCATATTATCAAATAACATTTCTCCTTTTTCCTTATTTTTCAAGAGCCAACATATTTAACATTCATAAACATCAACTTCAAAAGACATATG
Organism: Arachis hypogaea; assembly: GCF_003086295.3. Classification (NCBI taxonomy): domain Eukaryota; kingdom Viridiplantae; phylum Streptophyta; class Magnoliopsida; order Fabales; family Fabaceae; genus Arachis; species Arachis hypogaea. The sequence goes on from NC_092054.1 coordinate 60,062,253, forward strand.
CACTGTTCAAGCATACATTCAGAAAACAACAAGTATTGCCACCACATCAAAATAATTAACTAGTTTCAAGGATGAATTCAAAACCATGTACTTCTTGTTCTTTTGTAATTAAAACATTTTTCATTCAAGAGAGGTGACGGATTCATAGGACATTCATAACTTTAAGGCATAGACACTTAAATACTAGTGATCATGAAGACAAAAACATAAACAGACATAAAGCATAAAAATCAAAAAATAGGAAAATAAATAAACAAGGAGATTAAGGAATGAGTCCACCTTAGTGAGGGTGGCGTCTTCCTCTTCTTGAAGAACCGATGGTGCTTTTGATGTTCCACCCTTAATTGTCCCATGTTGGAATTTAATTCACCTAGGAAAGTGTTGATTTGTTCCCAATAGTTTTGTGGAGGAAAGTGCATCCCTTGAGGCATCTTAGGGATTTCATGGTGAGGAATTTCCTCATGCTCATGTTGAGGTCCATGCTCTCTTGTTTGCTCCATCTTTTTCTTAGTGATGGGCTTATCCTCTTCAATGAGGATGTCTCCCTCTATGTCAATTCCAGCCGAATTGCAGAGGTGGCAAATGAGGTGAGGAAAGGCTAACCTTGCCAAAGTGGAGGTCTTGTCAGCCACCTTGTAGAGTTCTTGAGGTATAATCTCATGAACTTCCACTTCCTCCCCAATCATGATACTATGGATCATGATGGACTGGTCTATAGTAACTTCAGACCGGTTTTTAGTAGGAATGATTGAGCGTTGAATGAACTCCAACCATCCTCTAGCTACTGGTTTGAGGTCAAGCCTTCTTAGTTGAACCGGCTTGCCCTTTGAGTCAATTTTCCATTGAGATCCTTCCACACATATGTCCATGAGGACTCGGTCCAACCTTTGATCAAAGTTGACTCTTCTAGTGTAGGGGCATGCGTTCTCTTCCATCATTGGTAAGTTGAACACCAACCTTACATTTTCCGGATTGAAATCTAAGTATTTCCCCCGAACCATGGTGAGCCAATTCTTTGGGTTCGGGTTCACACTTTGATCATGGTTTCTAGTGACCCATGCGTTTGCATAGAACTCTTGAACCATTAAGATCCCAACTTGTTGAATGGGGTTGGTGAGGACTTCCCAACCTCTTCTTTGGATCTCAAGTCGGATCTCCGGATACTCATTCTTTTTGAGTTTGAAAGGAACCTCAGGGATCACTTTCTTCTTGGCCACAACTTCATAGAAGTGGTCTTGATGAACCTTAGAGATGAATCTCTCCATCTCCCATGACTCAGAGGTGGAAGCAATTGCCTTCCCTTTCCTCTTTCTAGAGGTTTCTCTGGCCTTAGGTGCCATAAATGGTTATGGAAAAACAAAAAGCAATGCTTTTACTACACCAAACTTAAAATGGTTGCTCGTCCTCAAGCAAAAGAAAAGAGAAAGAAGTAGAAGAAGAAGAAAAATAGAGGAAATGGAGGGAGAAGGTGGATTCAGCCAAGGGGAAGAAGAGAGGGTTGTGCTGTATGAAAATAAAGAAGGAATGAGGGGTTTATATAGGAGAGAGGGAGGGGTTAGGGTTTGGCCATTTAGGGTTGGGTTTGGGAGGGAAATTATTTTGAATTTAAAGGTAGGTGGGGTTTTTGGGGAAGAGAGGATGGATGTGAGTGGTGAAGAGGTGATGGGAAAGAGTGATTGAGTTGATTGGTGAGGGGTATTTGGGGAAGAGAGTTATGTAAAGGTGTGAAGAGGAGAGAAGAAGTAGGTGGGGATCCAGTGGGGCCAAGGACTTTAATCATCCCTGCTCTAATTAGGCGTGTAAACACCCTCTGTAGGCAATCCTGGCGTTTAACGCCAGATTGCAGCATGTTTCTGGCGTTAAACGCCACTTCCATGCTTGTTTTGGGCGTTCAACGCCAGTCTCCAGCATGTTTCTGGCGTTGAACGCCAATTTTCCTCTGGGGTGCATTCCTGGCATTTAAATGCCAGAATGATGCTTGTTTCTGGCGTTTAACGCCAGTTTCATACTCTGTTCTGGCGTTAAACCCCAGCCAAATGCTCCTTACTGGCGTTTAAACGCCAGTAAGCCCTTCCTCCAGGGTGTTCTGTTTTCAATGTTGTTTTTCATTCTGTATTTGATTTTTCAGTAGTTTTTGTGACTCCACATGATCATCAACCTAATAAAACATGAAATAACAAAAAGAAAATAAAATAAAAATGATTAAATAAAAATTGGGTTGCCTCCCAACAAGCGCTTCTTTAATGTCAATAGCTTGACAGTGAGCTCTCATGGAGCCTCACAGATAATCAGAGCAAGGTTGGGACCTCCCAACACCAAACTTAGAGTTTGACTGTGGGGGCTTTGGTTGACTCTGCAGTGAGAGAAGCTTTTCATGCTTCCTCTCCATGGTTACAGAAGGAGATCCTTGACTTTTAAATACAAGGTAGTCCTCATTCAGTTGAAGGACCAACTCTCCTCTGTCCACATCAATCACAGCTCTTGCTGTGGCTAGGAAGGGTCTTCCAAGGATAATGGATTCATCCTCATCCTTTCCAGTGTCTAGGATTATGAAATCAGCAGGGATGTAAAGGCCTTCAACCTTTACTAGTACGTCCTCTACTTGTCCATAAGCCTGTTTTCTTGAGTTGTCTGCCATCTCTAACGAGATTCTAGCAGCTTGTACCTCAAAGATTCCCAGTTTCTCCATTAGAGAGAGTGGCATGAGGTTTATCCCTGACCCAAGGTCACATAGAGCCTTCTCAAAGTTCATGGTGCCTATGGTACAAGGTATTAAGAACTTTCTAGGATCCTGTTTCTTCTGAGGCAATGTCAGTTGATCCAGATCACTTAGTTCATTGGTGAGCAAGGGAGGTTCATCTTCCCAAGTCTCATTACCAAATAATTTGGCATTCAGCTTCATGATAGCACCAAGGTACTTGGCAACTTGCTCTTCAGTAACATATTCATTCTCTTCAGAAGAAGAATACTCATCAGAGCTCATGAATGGCATAAGGAAGTTCAATCGAATCTCTATGGTCTCTAGATGAGTCTCAGATTCCTTTGGTTCCTCAGAGGGAAACTCCTTATTGATCACTGGACGTCCCAGGAGGTCTTCCTCACTCGGATTCACGTCCTTCTCCTCTTTTGTGGTTTCAGCCATGATGGTCATTTCAATGCCCTTGCACTCTCCTTTTGGATTTTCTTCTGTATTGCTTGGGAGAGTACTAGGAGGGATTTCAGTGACCCTTTTACTCAGCTGGCCCACTTGTGCTTCCAAATTTCTAATGGAAGACCTTGTTTCATTCATGAAACTTAGAGTGGCCTTAAATAGATCAGAGACTATATTTGCCAAGCTAGATGGATTCTGCTCAGAACTCTCTTTCTTTTACTGAGTGGATGATGGAAAAGGCTTGCTATTGCTAAACCTGTTTCTTCCACCATTATTAAAGCCTTGTTGAGGCTTTTGTTGATCCTTCCATGAGAGATTTGGGTGATTTCTCCATGAGGGATTATAGGTGTTCCCATATGGTTCACCCATGTAATTCACCTCTGCTATTGCAGGGTTCTCAGGATCATAAGCTTCTTCTTCAAAAGATGCCTCTTGAGTACTGTTGGATGCAGCTTGCATTCCATTCAGACTCTGAGAAATCATATTGACTTGCTGAGTCAATATTTTGTTCTAAGCCAATATGGCATTCAGAGTATCAATTTCAAGAACTCCCTTCTTCTGAGGCGTCCCATTACTTACAGGATTCCTCTCAAAAGTGTACATGAACTGGTTATTAGCAACCATGTCAATGAGTTTTTGAGCTTCTGCAGGCATTTTCTTTAGGTGAATGGATCCACCTGCAGAAGTATCCAACGACATTTTAGCTAATTCAGACAGACCATCATAGAATATATCCAGGATGGTCCATTCTGAAAGCATGTTAGAAGGACACTTTTTGGTCAGTTGCTTATATCTCTCCCAAGCGTCATAGATGGATTCACCTTCTTTCTGTCTGAAGGTTTGAACATCCACTCTAAGCTTACTCAGCTTTTGAGGAGGAAAGAACTTGGCTAAGAAAACCGTGACCAGCTTATCCCAAGAGTTCAAGCTATCTTTGGGTTGAAAGTCCATAGCTCTGTCTCTTACAGCAAACGGGAAAAGCATAAGCCTGTAGACCTCGGGGTCAACCCCATTGGTCTTAACAGTATCATAGATTTGCAAGAACTTAGTTAAGAACTAAAAAGGATCTTCAGATGGAAGTCCATGAAACTTGCAGTTCTGTTGCATCAGAGAAACTAATTGAGGTTTCAGCTCAAAATTGTTTCCTCCAATGGCAGGAATGGAGATGCTTCTTCAATGTAAATTGGAATTAGGTGCAGTAAAGTCACCAAGCATCTTCCTTGCATTATTATTATTTTCGGCTGCCATCTCCTCTTCTTGTTCAAAAATTCCTGTAAGGTTGTCTCTGGATTGTTGTATTTTAACTTCTCTTAGTTTCCTTTTCAGAGTCCTTTCAGGTTCAGGATCTGCTTCAACAAGAATGTTCTTGTCCTTGCTCCTGCTCATATGACAAGAAGGGAATAACAAAGAAAATATGAAATCCTCTATGTCACAGTATAGAGATTCCTTTGTGTGAGTAGAAGAAGAAAAGAATGTAATGTAAAGAAGAGAAGAGGGAAAACTCGAACACAGAGAGGGAGGTGGTGTTCGAATTTTTGGATGGGCGAGAAGTGTTAGTAGATGAATAAATAAATAGAAGGATATGAGAGAGAGAATTTCGAAATTTAATTAAAATAAAAATTAAATTTGAAAGTTAGATTTCGAAAATAAATTTTAAAAAGGAGTTGATGATTTTCGAAAATTAAAGGAAGAATAAAATTCAAATTAAAATTTAAAACAATTAATTAATTAAAAAGAAATTTTGAAAAAGGTGAGAGGGAATTTTCGAAAATAAGAGAGAAGGTTAGTTAGGTAGTTTTGAAAAAGATATGATTGAAACAAAAATATAAGATTGATTGAAAAAGTTTTGAAATTTGTTTTTGAAAAAGATATGATTGAAATTTAAAAAGATATGATTGAAACAAAAAGATAAGATTTGAAAATCAATTTTAAAAAGATAAGAAGTTGGAAAAGATTTTGAAATTGAATTTGAAAAAGATATGATTGAAATTTTAATTTGAAAAAGATTTGAAAAGAAAATTAAAAAGATTTGATTTTGAAAACTAAAGTTTATTACTTGACTAACAAGAAACTAAAAAGATATGATTCTAGAGTTTAAAGATTGAACATTTCTTACTAGGCAAGTAACAACTTAATATTTTTGAATCAATCACATTAAATGTTAGTAACTAATTCGAAAATCATGAACTAAAATTAAGAAAAAGATTTTTGAAAATTAATTTGAAAAATTTTCAAAAATATTAGAAAGAAATTTTGAAAAAGATTTTGAAAAGATAAGATTTTTAAATTGAAAATTTGATTTGATTCATAAGAAACAATTAAATTTAAAAACTTTTTGACTAAATCAAATCATATTTTCAAAAATTTTGAGTAAAATAAGGAAAAGATATTTTTTATTTTTGAATTTTTAATGAAGAAAGAGAAAAACATGAAAAAGACTCATAACATAAAAATTATGAATCAAAACACACAATGCATGCTAGAACACTATGAATATCAAGATAAACACTAAGAAGACTTTGAAGATCAAGATGAACATCAAGAATTATTTTTGAAAATTTTTAATGAAAGAAGAATATGCAAGACACCAAACTTAGAAATTTTCAAACTTCAGAAACTAACAAATTAAAAATGCATATGAAAAACAAGAAAAGACACAAAACAAGAAAATATGAAGATCAAACAAGAAGACTTACCAAGAACAACTTGAAGATCATGAAGAACACTATGAATGCATGAATTTTCGAAAAATGCATAAATTTTTTAGAAAAAATGCAATTGACACCAAACTTAAAAATTGACTCTATACTCAAACAAGAAACAAAAAATATTTTTGATTTTATGATTTTATTAATTTTTTTGGATTTTTGTATATTTTTATTTTTTTGAAAACATATAGGGAAAAGGAAGCAATGAATTCAAAGTCCTCAATCAAGATTCCAGGAATCATACCATGTTAGTCTAAAGCTTGATGGCCAGCCAAACTTCAACATACCATTTTGAAACTTTAGAATTCATTCTTAAAAATTTTAAAATAATTTTCAAAAACAAAGGGAAAAAATTTTTTTTGAAAGATTTTTGAAGAATTTTTTTGTATTTTTCGAGAATTATGAAATAAAAACAAAAAGGTTAAAATTAAAATAAAGTTACCCAAACTCGAACAATCCCCGGCAACGGTGCCAAAAACTTGGTGTGCAAAATCGTGATCATTTCATTCCTTGGTAACGGCGCTAAAAACTCAATACGCACGTTCATGATCTTATATCTGTTTCACAACTTCGTACAACTAACCAGCAAGTGCACTGGGTCGTCCAAGTAATAAACCTTACGTGAGTAAGGGTCGATCCCACGGAGATTGTCGGCTTGAAGCAAGCTATAGTCACCTTGTAAATCTCAGTCAGGCGGATTCAAATGTATTAAGAAATTATAGTGGATGAAAATAAATAAAATATAAAATAGGATAGTGGTACTTATGTAATTCATTGGTGAGAAATTCAGAAAAGCGTATAGAGATGCTTTCGTTCCTCTGATCTCTGCTTTCCTGCTGTCTTCATCCAATCAATCCTACTCCTTTCCATGGCAAGCTTTATGTAGGGCATCACCGTTGTCAATGGCTACATCCCATCCTCCTGTGAAAATAGTCCAATGCGCTGTCACTGCATGACTAATCATCTGTCGGTTCTCGATCATACTAGAATAGGATTTACTATCCTTTTGCGTCCGTCACTGCGCCCAGCACTCGCGACTTTGAAGCTCGTCACAGCCATCCCTTCCCAGATCCTACTTGGAATACCACAGACAAGGTTTAGACTTTCCGGATCTCAGGAATGGCCATCCATGGGTTCTAACTTGTACCACGAAGACACTAATAACTCGGACTCGGTCCCCTGTATTAGATATCCAAGAGATATCCATTCAATCTAAGGTAGAACGGAAGTGATTGTCAGGCACGCGTTCATAAGTTGTGAATGATGATGACTGTCACGATCATCACATCCATCATACTGAAGTACGAATGAATATCTTAGAAGCAGAATAAGTTGAATTGAATAGAAAAACAGTAGTACCTTTGCATTAATCTTTGAGGAACAGCAGAGCTCCACACCTTAATATATGGTGTGTAGAAACTCTACCGTTGAAAAATACATAAGTGAAAGGTTCAGGCATGGCCGAATGGCCAGCCCCTATGATCTAAGAACTAAACGTCCCAAGATGATCCGAAGATGTAAACACAATAGTAAAAAGTCCTATTTATACTAAACTAGTTACTAGTGTTTACAGAAATAAGTAAATGATGCAGAAATCCACTTTTGGAGCCCACTTGGTGTGTGCTTGGGCTAAGCTTGAAGTTTACATGTGAAGAGGTCATTCTTGGAGTTGAACGCCAGTTTGTAACGTGTTTCTGGCGTTGAACTCCACTTTGCAACCTGTTTCTGGCGTTTGACTCTAGAATGCAGCATGAAACTGGCGTTGAACGCCAGTTTACGTCGTTAATGCTTATTCAAAGTATGTACTATTATATATTGCTGGAAAGCCCTGGATGTCTAATTTTCAACGCAATTAGAAGCGCGCCATTTGGAGTTCTGTAGCTCCAGAAAATCCACTTTGAGTACAGGGAGGTCAGAATCCAACAGCATCTGCAGTCCTTCTTCAACCTCTGAATCTGATTTTTGCTCAGGTCCCTCAATTTCAGCCAGAAAATACCTGAAATCACAGAAAAACACACAAACTCATAGTAAAGTCCAGAAATATAATTTTTAATTAAAAACTAATAAAAATATAATGAAAATTAATTAAATTATACTAAAAATATACTAAAAACAATGCCAAAAAGCGTATAAATTATCCGCTCATCAACTTGTCATCAGAGGCCATCATTTTATTTAGCTCACTTACCCAAATAGCCTACCTTTCATCAACCATTGTTAGCCAATTTTGAGCCTAATTAATCCATTTTGTTCTTAATGTTAGCACATCATTACCCCTAAGTGAAAAACAATAAATGTCCTTAATTTGGATCTTTAATTGGCTTAGGCTTGTGAGGGTGTATATCATTTGGGTATGGGAAACTTGGGACATTGGTTGAGAGAAAAGTGTGTTTTTGTATTTTTGTTGAAGATTTTTGGGAATCGGGTACGTACTCATGTATTGATTAAATGTAAAAAAAAAAAACCATATGCATTGATGTCCTTATATATATTTTAGATTGAAAAGAAAAAAAATGTGAAAAAAAATATATATAGAAAAAGAAAAAGAACACACATATATATATATATATATATATATATATATATATATATATATAAGAAAAAATATATAAAAAAAAGAGAGAAAAAGAAATAAAATGGGGACAAAAATACCCCAAAGTAAAGTTCAATAAAAATCAATGCATATCGAATGTGAATTAAAAAGAATGCATGAGTATGTGAAAAAGTGGGAATCATGGGTAGCTAGGTTCTGTATTAAAATTGTATAGGTTGTTATATGTGTTTGGTGAGAGCTTAGACTAATCAAAGATACAAATTTCAAGCTCACTTGACCATATGCATCCTTACCTTTACCTTAGCCCCATTACAACCTATGAATAAGTCCTCATGATGAATGTATGCATGCATTGAATAATTGTTGATTGTTAGATGAAAAACAAATCATGGAAAGCATAAGTAGAAGAGAATTGAGTGAATCGACCCTATACACTTGAGCGACTAGATCGGATACACTTCCGGTGAGGGTTCGATGCTCAATTCCTTGTTCCCGACTTTCATGAGCTTTTCTTCTTGCAAGTCTACTTGTACTTCATTTTGATATTTGAATTGGTAGAGTTTGTGAGTCGTCATATGACTTTTGCCCTACTTGCTTATATATGTTATTGGGGATTAATTTACTTTTAACCAAGTAGATAGAGTCATATTGCATTTAGTTGCATGCATGTAGGTAGGTTTATATAGTTTATTTGCATTGAATAAATGTTCATACCCCATTTTCTTGTCCTTCTTTATTTTTAGAATGAGGACATGCTTGGTTTAAGTGTGAGGAGATTTGATAAACTCCAATTTTGTGGTTTATCTTGTGCTTAATTTGGGAGATTTTATCAACTTTTCCCACATTTATTCAATGAAATAGCATGGTTTTGCAATTCTCCCTTGATTTGTGCTTAAATGTGAAAACATGCTTTTTAGGCCCTAAAATTGGTGATTTTAATTTACCTTAATTCCATTCGATGCCTTGATATGTTTGTTGAGTGATTTCAGGTCCATAAGGCAAGTATTGGATGGAAGAAGTGAGGAGAAAAGCATGCAAAGTGGGAGAACTCATGAAGAAATGAAGGAACCGTAAAGCTGTCAAGCCTGACCTCTTCGCACTCAATCGACCATAACTTGAGCTACAGAGGTCCAAATGAGGCGGTTCTAGTTGTGTTGGAAAGCTAACATCCGGAGCTTCGAAATGATATAAAATTTGGCATATGTTTCTTCACGTATAGGGGCGCGCACGCGCCATGTACGCGTGCGTGCCGATGCTGCTCGTGGCCCACTAAAGATGAAATCGCTGGGGGCGATTTCTAAAACACTTTAGGCCCAACCCAACTCATTTCTGATGCTATTTCATGTAGAATTCAAGCTTGGGCAAGGGGGAGCAATTGTTTGTAGTTTTGGCATCATGTAGGTTAGTTTCTAGAGAGAGAAGCTCACTCTTCTCTCTAGAATTATGTTAGGTTAATTTCTCCTAGATCTAGGTTCAATCTCATCTTTTCATCTTGTTTCCTTTATGATTTCTTGATTTTACACTTCCATTCTCTTAGTTTATGATGTTAATTTTTCTTTTATGCTCTCTGATAAGCGGATAATTTATACGCTTTTTGACATTGTTTTTAGTATGTTTTTAGTAGGATCTAGTTACTTTTAGGGATGTTTTCATTAGTTTTTATGTTAAATTCACATTTCTGGACTTTACTATGAGTTTGTGTGTTTTTCTATGATTTCAGGTATTTTCTGGCTGAAATTAAGGGACTTGAGCAGAAATCAGATTCAGAGGTTGAAAAAGGACTGCTGATGCTGTTGGATTCTGACCTCCCTGCACTCAAAGTGGATTTTCTGGAGCTACAGAACTCGACATGGCGCGTTTCCAATTGCATTGGAAAGTAGACATTCAGGGCTTTCCAGCAATATATAATAGTCCATACTTTGGCCAAGAATTGACGACGTAAACTGGCGTTCAACGCCAGCCTTCTGCTCAAATCTGGCGTCCAGCGCCAGAAAAGGATCCAAAACCAGAGTTGAACGCCCAAACTGGCACAGAAACTGGCGTTCAACTCCACAAATGGCCTCTGCACGTGCAACACTTAAGCTCAGCCCAAACACACACCAAGTAGGCCCCGAAAGTGGATTTATGCATCAATTACTTACTCATGTAAACCCTAGTAGCTAGTTTATTATAAATAGGACCTTTTACTATTGTATTAGGCATCTTTGGTCTCAGTTTTATTCCATTGTTCATCTTAGGAGACTATTGATCTCGTTTAGGGGGCTGGCCATCTCGGCCATGCCTGGACCTTCACTTATGTATTTTCATACGGTAGAGTTTCTACACTCCATAGATTAAGGTGTGGAGCTCTGCTGTTCCTCAAAGATTAATGCAAAGTACTACTGTTTTCTATTCAAATCTTCTTATTTCTCTTCTAAGATATCCATTCGCACCCAAGAACATGATGAAGGTGATGATTATGTGTGACGCTCATCATCCTTCTCCCTTATGAACGCGTGCCTGACAAACACTTCTGTTCTACATGAATTAAGCTAGAATGAGTATCTCTTAGATCTCCTAACCAGAATCTTCGTGGCGTAAGCTAGAATGATGGCGGCATTCAAGAGAATCCGGAAGGTCTAAACCTTGTCTGTGGTATTCCGAGTAGGATTCAATGATTGAATGACTGTGACGAGCTCCTAACTCGCGATTGCAGGGCGTTAGTGACAGACGCAAAAGGATAGTAAATCCTATTCCAGCATGATCGAGAACCGACAGATGAATAGCCGTGCCGTGACAGGGTGCGTGAGCATATTATTCACTGAGAGGATAAGATGAAGCCATTGACAAGGGTGATGCCTCCAGACGATTAGCCGTGCCGTGACAGGGCATTGGATCATTTTCCCGTGAGATGACCGAAAGTAACCATTGACAGTGGTGATGTATCACATAAAGCCAGCCATGGAAAGGAGTAAGACTGATTGGATGAAGATAGCAGGAAAGCAGAGGTTCAGAGGAACGAAAAGCATCTCCATTCGCTTATCTGAAATTCCTACCAATGATTTACATAAGTATCTCTATCCCTATTTTATTATATTAAATTCGAAAACACTATTATCACTTTATATCTGCCTGACTGAGATTTACAAGGTGACCATAGCTTGCTTCATACCAACAATCTCCGTGGATTCGACCCTTACTCACGTAAGGTATTACTTGGACGACCCAGTGCACTTGCTGGTTAGTTGTATCGAAGTTGTGACAATTATGTATTGAGATCAGCGCACCAAGTTGCTCACGTTGCCAGGGATTGTTTGAGCCTGGACATCACAATTTTGTGCACCAAGTTTTTGGCGCCGTTGCCGGGGATTGTTCGTGTTTGGACAACTGACGGTTCATATTGTTGCTCAGATTAGGTAATTTTCTTTTTGTTTTCTTTTCAAAAATCTTTCAAAAATATTTTCAAAAAAAAAAATTTTTCTCTTTTGTTTTCGAAAAAAAAAAAATAAATAAAAATGTTTTCAAAAATTTATTCAAAATTTTTAAGAATGAATTCTAGTGTTTCATGAAGCATGTGAAGCCTGGCTGGCTGTAAAGCCATGTCTAAATTCATTTGGACTGAGGCTTGCAATTTGTTATCAAGAGCAATTTAGTTGTTGCTCATCCACCTGCTGCTGATCCATGATCACCTGCTGAAGCTTGGCTGGCCATTGGCCATGTCTAGTGTTTTGGACTGGAGCTTTCTTTGAAAGCTTGGCTGGCTAGTGAGCCATGTCTAATTCCTGGACTGAAGCTTTAGACTAACATGGCAAGATTCCTGGAATTCATATTAAAAATTTTGGAATCCTTATTTTTTCAAAACTATTTTCGAAATATATAAAATAAAAATCCAAAAAAATTTAGAAAATCATAAAAATCAAAAATATTTTCTGTTTCTTGTTTGAGTCTTGAGTCACATTATAAGTTTGGTGTCACTTGCATATGCATCTTGCATTTTTCGAAAATATCATGCATTCATAGTGTTCTTCATGATCTTCAAGTTGTTCTTGGTAAGTCTTCTTGTTTGATCTTGATGATTTTTTGGTTTGTGTTGTATGTTGTTTTTTCATATGCATTCTTGAATTCTTAGTGCGTAAGCATTAAAGAATTCTAAGCTTGGTGTCTTGCATGTTTTCTTTGCATTAAAAATTTTTCAAAAATGTGTTCTTGATGTTCATCATGATCTTCATAATGTTCTTGGTGTTCATCTTGACATTCATAGCATTATTGCATGCATTCATTGTTTTGATCTAAAAATTTCATGCATTGCATAATTTTCATGTTTTTCATAAAAATTTCAAAAATAAAAAAAAAATATCTTTCCTCTTTTCTCTCATCAAATTCGAAAATTTGGATTGACTTTTTCAAAAATTTTTGAAAATCAAATTGTTTCTCATGAGTCAAATCAAATTTTCAATTTGAAAATCTTATCTTTTTCAAAATCTTTTTCAAAAATCAAATCTTTTTCAAAATTATTAGTTATTTTCGAAAATTCCTAAAATATTTTTCAAAAATCTTTTTCTTATTTTATATCATAATTTTCGAAAATAACATAAATAATTAATGTTTTGATTCAAAAATTTGAAGTTTGTTACTTGCTTGTTAAGAAAGATTCAAACTTTAAGTTCTAGAATCATATCTTGTGATTTCTTATGAATCAAGTCATTAATTGTGATTTTAAAAATCAAATCTTTTTCAAAAACTAATTCCTATCATATCTTTTCAAAAATATCTTCTTATCTTATCTTTTTCAAAACTATCTTTTAAAAATATATTTTCTAACTTCCTAACTTCTTATCTTTTCAACATTGGTTTTCAAAATTTGTTTCAACTAACTAACTAAGTTTTTGTTTGTTTCTTAACTTTTTCAAAACCACCTAACTAACTCTCTCTCTCTCATTTTCGAAAATATCTCTCCTCTTTTTCAAAATTTCTTTTTAATTTATTAATTATTTTTTTTTAAATCTTAATTTTCGAAAAATACTAACAAATTTTCAAAAACCAATTTTCAAAAATCACTAACTCCTTTTCAAAAATAATTTTCGAAAATTTCCTCCCTCTCTCCCATCCTATTCTATTTATTCATTCATTAACTAACATCTCTTCCTCACATCATCACCAAATTCGAACCCCCTCTTCTATCTGTGTTCGAATTTCTTCTTCTTTTCTTCTACTAACAATAAGGATCCTCTTTACTGTGACATAGAGGATTCCTCTTCTTTTCTTTTTCTCTCCTCTTTCTTATGAGCAGGGACAGAGAAAAAGGCATTCTTGTTGAAGCTGATCCAGAACCTGAAAGGACTCTGAAGAGAAAATTAAGAGAAGCTAAATAACAACAATCCAGAGACAACTTGATTGAAAATTTCGAACAAGTAAAGGAGATGGCAGCCGAACCCAACAACAATGCAAGGAGAATGCTTGGTGACTTTACTGCACCTAATTCCAATTTACATGGAAGAAGCATCTCCATTCCTGCCATTGGAGCAAACAACTTTGAGCTGAAACCTCATTTAGTTTCTCTGATGCAGCAGAACTGCAAGTTTCATGGACTTCCATCTGAAGATCCTTTTCAGTTCTTAACTGAATTCTTGCAGATATGTGATACTGTTAAGACTAATGGAGTAGATCCTGAAGTCTACAGGCTCATGCTTTTCCCTTTTGCTGTAAGAGACAGAGCTAGATTATGGTTGGATTCTCAACCCAAACACAGCCTGAACTCTTGGGATAAGCTGGTCACGGCTTTCTTAGCCAAGTACTTTCCTCCTCAAAAGCTGAGCAAGCTTAGAGCTGATGTTCAAACCTTCAGACAGAAAGAAGGTGAATCCCTCTATGAAGCTTGGGAAAGATACAAACAGTTGACCAAAAAGTGTCCTTCTGACATGCTTTCAGAATGGACCATCCTGGATATATTCTATGATGGTTTATCTGAGTTATCAAAGATGTCATTGGATACCTCTGCAGGTGGATCCATTCACCTAAAGAAAACGCCTGCAGAAGCTCAAGAACTCATTGACATGGTTGCTAATAACCAGTTCATGTACACTTCTGAAAGAAATCCTGTGAGTAATGGGACGCCTATGAAGAAGGGAGTTCTTGAAATTGATACTCTGAATGCCATATTGGCTCAGAATAAAATATTGACTCAGCAAGTCAATATGATCTCTCAGAGTCTGCATGGAATGCAAGCTGCATCCAACAGTACTCAAGAGGCTTCTCCTGAAGAAGAAGCTTATGATCTTGAGAACCCTGCAATAGCAGAGGTAAATTACTTAGGTGAACCTTATGGAAACACCTATAACTCAACATGGAGAAATCATCCAAATTTCTCATGGAAGGATCAAAAGCCCCAACAAGGCTTTAATAATGGTGGAAGAAACAGGTTTAGCAATAGCAAGCCTTTTCCATCATCAACTCAGCAACAGACAGAGAACTCTGAACAAAATGCTTCTAATTTAGCAAATCTAGTCTCTGATCTATCTAAGACCACTGTAAGTTTCATGAATGAAACAAGGTCTTCCATTAGAAATCTGGAAGCACAAGTGGGCCAGCTGAGTAAAAGGATCACTGAAATCCCTCCTAGTACTCTCCTAAGTAATACAGAAGAGAACCCAAAAGGAGAGTGCAAGGCCATTGACATAAGTGCCATGGCCGAACCTGTGAGGAGAGGAGAGGACGTGAATCCCAAGGAGGAAGACCTACTGGGACGTCCAGTGACCAATAAGGAGCTTCCCTCTGAGGAACCAAAGGACTCTGAGGCTCATCTAGAGACCATAGAGATTCCATTGAACCTCCTTATACCCTTCATGAGCTCTGATGAGTATTCCTCTTCTGAAGAGAATGAGGATGTTACTGAAGGGCAAACTGCCAAGTTTCTTGGTGCAATCATGAAGCTGAATGCCAAATTATTTGGCATTGATACTTGGGAAGTTGAACCTCCCTTGTTCATCAATGAACTAAGTGATCTGGATCAACTGACATTACCTCAGAAGAGACAGGATCCTGGAAAGTTCATAATACCCTGTACCATAGGCACCATGATCTTCAAGGCTCTGTGTGACCTTGGTTCAGGAATAAACCTCATGCCTCTCTCTGTAATAGAGAAACTGGGAATCTATGGGGTGCAAGCTGCTAAAATCTCATTAGAGATGGCAGACAGCTCTAGAAAACAGGCTTATGGACAAGTAGAGGACGTGTTAGTAAAGGTTGAAGGCCTTTACATCCCTGCTGATTTCATAGTCCTGGATACTGGAAAGGAAGAGGATGAATCCATCATCCTAGGAAGACCTTTCCTGGCCACAGCAAGAGCTGTGATTGATGTTGACAGAGGTGAAATAGTCCTCCAATGGAATGAGGACTCCCTTGTGTTTAAAACTCAAGGATCTCCCTCTGCAACCATGGAGAGGAAGCAGAAAAAGCTTCTCTCCAAGCAGAGTCAACCAGAGCCCCCACAGTCAAACTCTAAGTTTGGTGTTGGGAGGCCACAACCAAACTCTAAGTTTGGTGTTGAACTCCCATATCCAAACTCTAAGTTTGGTGTTGGAGAGTCTCAACAAAGCTCTGCACATCTGTGAGGCTCCATGAGAGCCCACTGTCAAGCTATTGACATTAAAGAAGCGCTTGTTGGGAGGCAACCCAATGTGTATCTAATTCTTATTTTTATTGTTTTTCATGTTTTCTTAGGTTCATGATCATGTGGAGTCACAAAATAAACAAAAAAATCAAAAACAGAATCAAAAACAGCAGAAGAAAAATCACACCCTGGAGGAGCATCTGTCTGGCGTTCAAACGCCAGAACAGAGCATAGTTCTGGCGCTGAACGCCCAGAATGGGAGCATCCTGGCGCTGAACGCCCAGAACAAGCATGGTTCTGGCGTTCAACGCCAGAAATGGCAGCAAAGGGGCGTTGAACGCCCAAAATGGGCACCAACCTGGCGCTGAACGCCCAGAGTTGTGTGCAAGGGCATTTTACATGCCTAAATTGCTGCAGGGATGTAAATGCCTTGACACCTCAGGATCTGTGGACCCCACAAGATCATCTCAGGATCTGTGGACCCCACAGGATCCCCACCTACCTTCACTCACTCTCTTCTCTCTTCTCAATCATCCTCTATTCCCAATAAACACTCATCCCTTCTGTCTTCCATTTACCACTCACACCCATACACCCACTTACCTTAAAAAAATTCAACATCTCTTCCCCACCCAATCCCACCCATATGGCCGAATACACACAGCCATCCATCTCCTCCATACCCTCTTCTTCTTCTATTCTTTCTTCTTTTGCTCGAGGGCGAGCAACATTCTAAGTTTGGTGTGGTAAAAGCATAGCTTTTTTGTTTTTTTTTCATAACCATTGATGGCACCTAAGGCCAGAGAAACCTCTAGAAAGAGGAAAGGGAAGACAAAAGCTTCCATCAAGGGTCTATAGCTCAGTGGTAGAACATTTGACTGCAAATCAAGAGATCCCTGAGATACCTCAGGGGATACGTTTTCTTCCACACAATTATTGGAAGCAACTAAGGGTGGAACATCAAGAGCACTCCATCATGCTCCATGAAATAAGAGAAGATCAAAAAGCAATGAGGGAGGAGCAACAAAGACAAGGAAGAGACATAGAAGAGCTCAAGGACATCATTGGTTCCTCAAGAAGGAAACGCCACCATCACTAAGGTGGATTCATTCCTTGTTTTTGCTTTCTCTGTTTTTCATTTTCTATGTTATGTGCTTATCTATGTTTGTGTCTTCATTACATGATCATTAGTAGTAGTAACTTTGTCTTAAAGATATGAATGTCCTATGAATCCATCACCTCTCTTAAAAGAAAAACTGTTTTAATTCAAAAGAACAAGAAGTACATGAGTTTCGAATTTATCCTTGAACTTAGTTTAATTATATTGATGTGGTGACAATGCTTCTTGTTTTCTGAATGTATGCTTGAACAGTGCATATGTCTTTTGAAGTTGTTGTTTAAGAATGTTAAATATGTTGGCTCTTGAAAGAATGATGACTAGGAGACATGTTATTTGATAATCTGAAAAATCATAAAAATGATTCTTGAAGCAAGAAAAAGCAGCAAAGAACAAAGCTTGCAGAAAAAAAAAATATATAGGCGAAAAAAAAATATAGAAAGAAAAAGAAAAAGCAAGTAGAAAAAGCCAATAACCCTTAAAACCAAAAGGCAAGGGCAAATAAAAAGGATTCCAAGGCTTTGAGCATCAGTGGATAGGAGGGCCTAAAGGAATAAAATCCTGGTCTAAGCGGCTAAACCAAGCTGTCCCTAACCATGTGCTTGTGGCGTGTAGGTGGCAAGTGAAAACTTGAGATTGAGCGGTTAAAGTCAAGGTCCATAGCAAAAAAAGAGTGTGCTTAAGAACCCTGGACACCTCTAATTGGGGACTTTAGCAAAGCTGAGTCACAATCTGAAAAGGTTCACCCAATTATGTGTCTGTGGCATTTATGTATCCGGTGGTAATACTGGAAAACAAAGTGCTTAGGGCCACGGCCAAGACTCATAAAGAAGCTGTGTTCAAGAATCATCATACTGAACTAGGAGAGTCAATAACACTATTCGAAATCTGAAGTTCCTATAGATGCCAATCATTCTGAACCTCAGTGGATAAAGTGAGATGCCAAAACTATTCAAGAGGCAAAAAGCTATAAGTCCCGCTCATATGATTGAAGCTCTGTTTCATTGATAGTTTGGAATTTGTAGTATATTCTCTTCTTTTTATCCTATTTGATTTTCAGTTGCTTGGGGACAAGCAACAATTTAAGTTTGGTGTTGTGATGAGCGGATAATTTATACGCTTTTTGACATTGTTTTTAGTATGTTTTTAGTAGGATCTAGTTACTTTTAGGGATGTTTTCATTAGTTTTTATGTTAAATTCACATTTCTGGACTTTACTATGAGTTTGTGTGTTTTTCTGTGATTTCAGGTATTTTCTGGCTGAAATTAAGGGACTTGAGCAGAAATCAGATTCAGAGGTTGAAAAAGGACTGCTGATGCTGTTGGATTCTGACCTCCCTGCACTCAAAGTGGATTTTCTGGAGCTACAGAACTCGAAATGGCGCGCTTCCAATTGCATTGGAAAGTAGACATCTAGGGCTTTCCAGAAATATATAATAGTCCATACTTTGGCCAAGAATTGACGACGTAAACTGGCGTTCAACGCCAGCCTTCTGCCCAAATCTGGCGTCCAGCGCCAGAAAAGGATCCAAAACCAGAGTTGAACGCCCAAACTGGCACAGAAACTGGCGTTCAACTCCACAAATGGCCTCTGCACGTGCAACACTTAAGCTCAGCCCAAACACACACCAAGTGGGCCCCGGAAGTGGATTTATGCATCAATTACTTACTCATGTAAACCCTAGTAGCTAGTTTATTATAAATAGGACCTTTTACTATTGTATTAGGCATCTTTGGTCTCAGTTTTATTCCATTGTTCATCTTAGGAGACTATTGATCTCGTTTAGGGGGCTGGCCATCTCGGCCATGCCTGGACCTTCACTTATGTATTTTCATACGGTAGAGTTTCTACACTCCATAGATTAAGGTGTGGAGCTCTGCTGTTCCTCAAAGATTAATGCAAAGTACTACTGTTTTCTATTCAAATATTCTTATTTCTCTTCTAAGATATCCATTCGCACCCAAGAACATGATGAAGGTGATGATTATGTGTGACGCTCATCATCCTTCTCCCTTATGAACGCGTGCCTGACAAACACTTCTGTTCTACATGAATTAAGCTAGAATGAGTATCTCTTAGATCTCCTAACCAGAATCTTCGTGGCGTAAGCTAGAATGATGGCGGCATTCAAGAGAATCCGGAAGGTCTAAACCTTGTCTGTGGTATTCCGAGTAGGATTCAATGATTGAATGACTGTGACGAGCTCCTAACTCGCGATTGCAGGGCGTTAGTGACAGACGCAAAAGGATAGTAAATCCTATTCCAGCATGATCGAGAACCGACAGATGAATAGCCGTGCCGTGACAGGGTGCGTGAGCATATTATTCACTGAGAGGATAAGATGAAGCCATTGACAAGGGTGATGCCTCCAGACGATTAGCCGTGCCGTGACAGGGCATTGGATCATTTTCCCGTGAAATGACCGAAAGTAGCCATTGACAGTGGTGATGTATCACATAAAGCCAGCCATGGAAAGGAGTAAGACTGATTGGATGAAGATAGCAGGAAAGCAGAGGTTCAGAGGAACGAAAAGCATCTCCATTCGCTTATCTGAAATTCCTACCAATGATTTACATAAGTATCTTTATCCCTATTTTATTATATTAAATTTGAAAACACTATTATCACTTTATATCTGCCTGACTGAGATTTACAAGGTGACCATAGCTTGCTTCATACCAACAATCTCCGTGGGATTCGACCCTTACTCACGTAAGGTATTACTTGGACGACCCAGTGCACTTGCTGGTTAGTTGTATCGAAGTTGTGACAATTATGTATTGAGATCAGCGCACCAAGTTGCTCACGTTGCCAGGGATTGTTTGAGCCTGGACATCACAATTTTGTGCACCACTCTCTTTTATGTTGATGGATGCTTATGTTGGATTAGATCTCTTTTAATGAAATTTAATGTTAGACGTTCTTTTAATTGATGATTTGAGTTGTTGATTTACTTTTCTTGCAATTTGTAGTTGGTAGATTTATTATTCTTGCACTTTTACTATGCTTTCTATTTGTACCCACCAAGTGTTTGACAAAATGCTTGGTTGGGCTTTAGAGTAGATTTTGAGCATTCTTGGCTTGGCAAGAGTAATTAGGCAATCTGACTTATGTTAGTGATCTAGAGTTGTTAGCTAGTATGATTTCTATTGACTCTAATCTCTTGCTAATTCAATTAGAAGGTGATTAGAACTTTTGGATTGAGATTAGCTAGTCTTATTAGACTTTCTCTCATGGAAGATAACTTATATCTTCTTCCATAATTGGGGATGACGTAATAAGATAAATTTTTGTTAATTATTGTTATTAGTGACTAAGATGGAAAGCCTATGATCTCAATTCTTGCCATGAATGTCTCTCTTTTTATTTGTTTTCTTTAATTACTTGCTTAATTTACTTTTTCTTGTTCCTCTTATAACCCAAAACCCCCTTGCATCTTCATAGCCAATAATTGACCACTTCATTGCAATTCCTTGTGAGACGACCCGAAGTCTAAATTCTTCGGTTAATTCTTATTTGGGATTTGTACTTGTGACAGCCAAATTTTTGCATGTGAGGATTCTTTATTGGTGTAGAACTATACTTGCAACGAGAATTCATTCAATTGAGAAAATTCTATATCAACAAAAGTTCTCACATCACTCCTGCAGCAACAGTATTAAGAAAAAGAATTTAAAAAATATTGAGTTAATTTCTTACCTTTTGTTACTAAACATAACAATGAATTGTTTTTAAGAAATCTTGAAGCACGCGCCCAGCTGGTGGCTCCCCATTTTCCAAAGCAAATGCGACAAATCATAACCCAGAAGAGGTAAATGGTAAGGTTTTGGTAACAAGAAAAACTATGAAAGAAAGAAAATTTATTTTCACAAGAAATGATCTCACCAGAAGTGGGATAAAGAAAGAAATAATGGACAAACTAGATCAACAGAGAATATTTCCGTTGTGGTGGAAAGGGCCATTGGTGTCATACCTGTTGTACTACAAGGCACTTAGTTGATTTTTATCAAGTATCCTTAAAAAATGAAGACAAAGGAAAGGAGATAAATTTTGTTTTAAAGGATGTTGTTGAAAATTACACCACTCATTATGAAGTATTTGATTTCTTTGAGAATCCTAAAAGAAATATTGGTAATTTAATCAATGGTGAAAAAGTGTAATATTTGGGTTCGTTAAGTACTTATGTAAAAAAAATAATGTAAGAAACTTCATGTTAAGTTTCATTTCCTATGTATTTAAATTTCAAGTATGATGTATATAAATAATGTTTAATAAAGTATTAATATTTATGTTTAAAAATTTTAAAATCACTAAATATGTCGAATTCTAATAATAATAATAATAATAATAATAATAATAATTTTGGTATATGATATTATTTTGGTTTAATTACTCTGTTTGTCCCTATAGTTTTGTAAAATTCTTAATTAGGTCTCTATACTTTTTTTTCCTTTTAACTGAGTTCTCGTACTAATTTTTTTTAATTGGGTCTCCTACACTTTTTTTTTATTTGAGTTCCTGCACCAATTTTTTTTTTAGTTGGGTCCCTATACAATTATGCTAATTACTACCAAGAGGGACCTAATTGAAAAAAAAATTGGTGCAGGGACCCAATTAAAAAGAAAAAATATAAGGACCTAATTGAAAATTTTGCGAAACTATAGGGACCAAAAGAATAATTAAACCCACTATTTTTATGTACAATGCTTCTTAGAAAAATAATTCCAAAATAGGAATATAATTTTAATGCACATGTATTTTTACTCATTTTATTATTATTATTTGTCTTTGAAAAAATGATAAGGACATATAATGAAGATGTTTACCTTGCGGGTAGTGCAAGTTCGCATATCATTCTCAAAAATAATATATATTTTACTCAACTTATATCAAAAGAAGTTTATGTTAATACCATTATTGGCTCAGGCAATATGATAGAAGGATCCAAAAGAGGTATAATTTTATTTTTCGGAGGAACAAAATTTATAATAAATAATGTACTATTGTCTACTAAATCTTTAAGGAACTTATTAATTTTAAATATATTCACCGAAATGGATATCATATTGAAATAATAAATGATGAAAATCATAAGTACTTATGTATCACAACTCAAGATTTAAATAAAAAGGTTATAATAGAAAAGTTACCCTCACTTTTTCTGGATTATATTATACTAAAATCAGTGCAATTGAGTCACATGCCATTGTAAACCAAAAGTTTACCATCCCAAATGAATTCATAATTTGGTATGATCGATTGAGACATTCTGGAACAACCATGGTGTAGAGAATTATTGAAAACTCCCATAAACATTCACTAAAGAACCATAAATTTCTTAAATCTAGTGAATTTTATTGTGCTGCATGTTCTCAGGAAAAACTAATTTTAAGGCAATCACTAATAAAGATTGAATTTGAGTCTCCTGAATTCCTAAAAAAGAATTCAAGGCGATATATGTGGACCTATTCATCCACCATGTGGACCTTTTAGATATTTTATGGTCCTATTAGACGCATCTTAGAGATGGTCACATGTGTGCTTATTGTCTTCTCACAACTTGGCATTTGCGATATTACTTGCTCAAATTATTTTATTAAAAGCTTAGTTTTGAGAAAATCCAATCAAAACACTTTGTATTTGATAATGTTGGTGAATTTACCTCTTAAGCTTTCGACGCTTATTGTATGGCCAATGGTATAAGTATTGAACATTCAGTAGCTCATGTTCATAAACAAAATGGACTAACAGAATCACTTATTAAACGGCTCCAATTGATTGCTAGACCCTTACTTATGAGAATAAATCTCCCAACCTCTGCTTGGGACATGCCATTTTACATGTTGTAGCACTTATTCGCTTAATGCCAACAAGTTGTCATCAATTCTCTCCTCTGCAATTAGCTTTTGGCTAGCAGCCAATATTTTCCATTTGAGAATATTCGGATATGCAATATATATTTCAATTGGCCCACCTTCTCGCACCAAAATGGGACCCCAAAGAAAATTAAGAATTTATGTGGGATATGATTCTCCCTCTATAGTGAGTTATCTTGAGAAACAAACTAGAGATGTATTTAAAGTCCGATTTATAGATTGTCATTTTGATGAATCAAAATTTTCAACTTTAGAAAGAGAGAATAAGCTTCTTGAAATGAACATAATAATTGGAATGCATCATCCTTGAAAGATTAGGACAACAAAATGTGAACTAGAAGTTCAAAAGATTATACATTTGTAAAGAATAATAAATGAATTATCTGATACATTTTCTGATGCAAAAAGGATAACGAAATTCTATATACTAACTGAAAATGCTCCAATTTAAATTGATGTCCCAGTCGGACAAATGACTATCGAAACAAATTCACGTCAGAAGTGTGGTAGGCCTGTTGATTCTAAAAGACAAAAATACTCAAAATTAAATACTATTCCTGTTGAAAAATATAAAGACATAGAAAAGACACCAGCAAGTATCGAAAATTCAGATATAGTTTTGACGCCAAAAAATGTTTAGGTACCTAAAAATTTCAAAAATTGTGAAAATGATGAAATCTCGCACTACTACATAATTGACTTTTACTAACATTTAAAAAATTTTACTAAATCATATTAAAATATTACCTATGTATATTAGTAACATTTTAACAAATGTTAAATATACCTTATGTTACTAAAGAATTTTACTAACATTCTTCTAAAGATTTAATAACATTTAGTAAAAATATTATAAAAGATATTCTATAGTAATATTATGAAAAGTGTTACAATAGACCATTCATGGTAACACTTAGAGAAATGTTACGATAGATATTTTTTGTAACACTTAGAAAAATGTTACCATAGATATTTTCTGTAACACTTAGAAAAATATTACAATAGATATTTTTTGTACACTTAAAAAATGTTACAATAGATATTTTATGTAATACTTAAAAAATATCACAATAAGTCTTCCTAATAACATTTTAAAAAATATTACAATAGATATTCTATAGCAATACTCTAATAAATGTTACAAAAGATTTTCTTTGCTAATAACAAAAAAATATCACAATAGATTTTTAGTAACATTTAAATGCACAAAATATTGAATTATATTTTTTTTTCAATTACATATTCTACACCCACTTTACAAATTAAACTAAAGATATTTAAACATTAAAATTGGTCTAATAAGTCAATTTTCTAATTTCTTCAATATACTTAGATGATTAATAACCTGCCTTGAGAGTCCATCAAAACTTGAGCAACTTCCATCTCTCTGTCATTCTCGTGAAATACACCACGCTGAAACACATAAATGTCCGAAAATGGCAAATGAGCATTATATTTGGATAACCATTAGTGTCAATCTCTATTATTTGTGCAATTTGAGGAAGAAAGAAAGGAAGCATTGGCAGGAAGAAATAATAACCTGCATCGGGTCCATGCTTGCAGTAGTTTTGAAGAACTTGTCAAAGAATGACCCCTAAACTAGAATACAACAAAATCAACAGAAAGCAAATGAGAAAGAACAGTAGATCAATGCACCAATAATCCTATAACTAGGCAACTACTGTGAACGAAGTAAGCTTACCAAGCTTGACCTCAGAAGTTATGTTCCCAAGAGCATGAAGAAGCCCAATTGTACCACAAGCATTACCCACAGTTTTCTTCATAAAATACACTTTATTGCTATTTTCCTACACCGGAACAGCAACTACATAATCAGTGACCTAATATATCATACATTTACATTCTAACCAATATTCAGATTCTTTGGTTCCATTATCCAATTTTGCGAAAAAAAATTCTCAAAGAACAGAAGGAAAAAGGAATAATCATACTAGGAGATATGTCCACTTACCCTTTTTTATTTTTTTTCCTGTTGCAAACTCTCTTCTTCGGTCTGATAAAATCAGAAGCAGCAAAAATGAACAAGATTATAGTATAGAATCCCTTTTTTTTAACTTAATGGCATAGAATTCAGCTCAAATAATTTTTTCTTTTTTGAAAAAAAAGTAAACCTTAGAGGTGAGTGGATAAAGGAAAAGGACGGCAAGAACAGGGCTTGGAACCATTTGAAGAAGGTCATCGTCTAAGTCATAAACATCGCAGGATTCAGCTTCGTCTGGTGGAAGCCCAAGACCCCATAGGAACTGAAATTCATGCAATTAACTCAAACCTTCTCCTCTTTTGAGAAGAAATAGAGAGAGAGAGAGAGAGAGAGAGAGAGAGAGAGAGAACAGATTAGCTGAGTAACCCGATTGATCACGTCAGGATTAGCTTCAAGAGGAAGCCACCTCTTGGCAGAGGGTCTTTCGTCCAAGTAGCCATTTCTTGCTTTCCTCTCTTGTAGCGGCTCTAATTCTATGTCAAGAACTATACGTGAAAGAACAAAACCAATTTTATATCTCTAAACAATAGACTTCTATAAGAATCTGCAACTGCTCAAATTATGAATCATTTCAAATATATTCATGCCACCAGGCTAAAGCAATTTACAGTTATATCATGCATGATACTAGTCAGAAACAGAATTGTCCAAGAGTTATAGGAAGGAGTCTTAGGTGGAGGTCCAGGCGGCTGCCCTAGAGTACGAATGAGAATGCACTGCTATATATCATTTTCCATCTTCCTTGCAATTTATCGAGGTCAGCCGAGAGATCAACTAGTCCTTCGTAGCTTCGAGTTCCTTAGCCGCAGCATCCGCCTTTCTCAAATGATCCTCATTTGTAGTAAGACCTCATATGTTGATGGTAGACACGAGCCTTCGGGAAGTATTCATTGAGTAGTTGTAGTAACATATTAAATGATACGTTGCTCCAACCATGAAGGTTCTTTATGTGGAGCAAACGAACAATAGTTGATAACTTTGTAAAATCTTTACATCCCGGATATAATTCTTGATGAGCATCATGGATCAACTTGTAAAAACTTCTTAGTTTCTTCATCAATCTCTTCTTCATTTTCATCCTCATCCAATGCGTCATCAAATTGACTCGTTTCAAATTACCTCGACATCATGAAAGTCTCTTCCAACAATTTATCCAAGTTATCTTGTATTTCAGATCCATCATTCTCAGCAAATTTTGAAGATCCACATTCTCCATGAAATATCCACTTATTGTATCCCTTATCAAACCACACAAAATAAATGCTGTAAACATCTTCGATTCCCCAAGAACAATTATTGCAATTCTTACAAGGGCATAGAATCTGAGTTCTTCAGCCGCATTATGAAGGCAAATCAAAAACTCTCTAATCCATCTAAGTACTTCTTAGAAGT